>NC_044983.1:82715799-83015799 GCF_008728515.1 Papio anubis
CCGCATGAGCTACCATGCTTGATTTAAATATTGCTTCTTATAGCATATTTCTTCACTGATTTCTTCCCTTGCTTGTACCTGAGTGTTCTGATTTACTGTTTTGTTTTTTGTTTGTTTGTTTGTTTGTTTTTGGCAAGCATCCTATCCAAGTTAATGGCTTTTTTTTATGTGTTCAGTAATATAAGTTGACTATGTTACTTCAGAATTTCGAGCATATTCAAATCAGTTATTCCTCTACCCACAGCCACAGGACAGAATCAATGCTTTTGAACACTTATACTCCCTCACAGGTAGAAAAATTTGGGGTGGAGTAACTCTGGAAGACTAAGCATCTTTACTAAGAGTCTAAGCCCTCTAAGGAAGGCCGTGTAAATCAGCTAGGAGGGGGACTTAAACTTTGTTAGTCTCAACATTTAAATTGAACAGAAATTGTTTATATCAGAAGATGTGATATTTTTAAGAGACAAGTGCAAGGCTTTTTTGGTTTTGTTTTGGGTTACTCTTCAACTGAGCAGATTAGAGATTGTTAGAAAGATTAGATAAGTTGCAGACAAATGCAAAAGCTCCCTTTCCTTTGTACAACTGAGTAAATATAATTAGTATTAGGGGTATAGAAACCTTAAGAGAGTCCTAAGCAATTTTTCATGGCCTCACAGATGTTCACAAAAGTAGTCAAAGTCTCTTCTTATCAGCAAGAAGTGCGAAGAATTGCCTGAGAGTGAAAAGTCAACAGATTTGCAAGAGCTTTAGAACACCAAGGTCATAAGTACCTACAACTGGGAACACTGAGCGATTCAGTGGATGTCAGCACGGATGCCGAAGGCTATACATGATAATTACAGCTCAGCAGATGCCACCCCACATGAATACTAATGATCAGAAGCCAGATACCCATGACTATAAGCCCCTAGGTTTGAGGTGATCACTGAGAGAAGAAAGAGAAGAAACAACAACCTGAAATTATTTGTTTCCCACTGAAATGCCTGAAATCTCTGAAATACACTAAAATTTTGCTTTTGGCCCTCAGCTGGAATTGGGTCTAGAAGTATATAGAAAGTTGAATTAATGAAAAAATAAGGCAATAGTATTTTTTATACACCACTCTATGTGGTCTGATAACTAATAATGATAATTTTAATAACAACACAATTAAAGAGCTACTACTAATAATACTTTGGGGATTTCAGTTTATGAAACACCTCTCAATGTACGACTTTTTGTTAATCTAGTTTTATTCACTGAAGTATTTCCTATTAAGAATGTGCCAGGAAGCACTGGCAAGAAAGGAATGGGTACAATGCGTGTAAAAGGTGTTCCTGACAATTTAGAAGACTAGAGGTTAAGAGAGACGTGAAGGCCAAATTTAGAGAAGTGAAAGCCAACTTTTCATACCTGAATGTCTTTATTTATCCTCGCAAGGATGATACACGCAGGGGTGTATGTTAGATTCAAGAGGTTTAATTTCAGAGTTGCAGAGTATGCTGCTGATCATTTGCCAGAGTGTAGCCTGGGAAGGCCTTAAGACCAGTGCAAAAATAGGTTAATACAAACAAGGAAGAAAGGTGGTAACAGGAGGTGAAATGGGTGTTTCTAGCACTTCTGTTTCTCCATGGCCCAAATCAAGTATTCGAAATACATTCTTGGATACTCATGTAGAAGGTCAGAAGGAAGGTGAAAAATAGAAATTGATCAGGAATGATATTTCCAGAAAAAGATTATAGTAGTTATATAAAATCATATTTTTAATTTTTGAGTTAGAATATGTAAATTACAAGGACATTCATTTATCAAAATGATAAAGAGCTGTAACTTTTGAGTGACTTTAATCTTTTCTGTTAGTCAACAGTGTTTATCAAATATTTTTATTTTCCCTCCCTCAGGTTTCATGTGCACTCCCCTAACCCTTGTCATTAGGTGCTTGCAATACAGGTCGGCCTTCATCTGTGGGAGGAAATTGTAGGTATTGCTGTAGATTAGAGAGATTCAGGAGTCAATGTTGAGTGTAGGACTTTGAGAATGGTGGAGTGAAAACCTCTGTGAAACTGTTACTTTATGAAAGCAATGAAATGCTAGAAAAAAACTGTCAAAATAAGCTTTTCAAAAACCTGGAAATTAGTCAAATGTTTGCAACAATATACATTTATTCAACAAAAATAGTAGAGCCTAGGTAAGAAAAGCAGAGTTTGTAGCATTTTTATATTGACTTGTTTTAATCTTCCTTTTTCCAATTATGTGATAGCCTTGAATCACAGCAGCTATGAAAACCAGCAGGCTTGCAGCCACTGGAGGAGACAGCTGGTGAGGAACTCCTCACAAAGCTCCGCTCCCAGAAGATACCACAATGTGACTTGTCTACCAACGCCATGGAAAAACCCCATTCACAGGGCATTGTTGTTATTTGACCCTGGGAAGGAGGGAAGAGCTTATTTCCAGAGTTCCCATATTGTGTTATTCAAAATGTTTAGTTTTCAACAAAAATTATGAGACATGCAAATAAACAGCAAAGGTATCCCATATACAGGAATGAAATATGCAGTTAACAGCAAATGATATCCTGAGGGCATTCAAATGCTAAACTTAGCAGACAAAGATTTTAAATCAACTATTATGATTAGAATAAAGTAAATAAAGGAAACCAAATCCAAAGAGTTCAAGAAAATCATGACAACATACAACTTTTGCCTATCAGCAAACGTTTTTTAGAAAGATTTGAAGCATTTACAGAAATAGTTGAACAATTATGAGATGACAAGTGAGATAAATTAGTAGATATTTCTGTGGCGATACACGGCAGGGAATATAGACTTTACAGAATCAGAGGAAACTATGACTGTATTAGGCCATTCTTGCATTGCCATAAATAAATACCTGAGACTGGATAATTTATAAAGAAAAGGGGTTTAATTTGGCTCACAGTTGTGCAGGCTTTACAGGAAGCCTGGTGCTGGCATCTGCTCAGCTGCTACGGAAGTCTCAGAAAGGTTACAATCATCGTGGAAGATGAAAGGTCAATAGGCATGTCACAGGGTGAAAGCAGGAGCAAGCGAAAATGTAGTGGGGGGAGGTGCCACACACTCTTAAATGACCAGATCTCATGTGAACTCAGAAGGAAAGCTCACTTATCACTGAGAGCATGGCCCAAGCCATTTGTGAGGAATCCACGCCCAGGATCCAAACACCTCATGGGGATGACATTTCAACATGAGATTTGGGCAGGGACAAATATCCAAACTACATCAATGGCAATGGAGTCTCAACACATACAGAATGAGAGAAAGTGCCACAAAATTAAAAAGCGACAAACAAGGATTCTGGAATTGAAAAGTAAGTAACTAAAATTAAAAAACAAAACAAAACAAAACAAAAAAAACTACTAGTGGAGTTCAACAACAGATTTGAGCTGCCAAAAGGAAGATTCAGTAAGCTCGAAGATACATCTTCACTGATTATCTAGTCAGAAGAATAGAAAGAAAAACAATGCAAAATGTGAATACAGCCTCAGAGACCTGTGGGCTACCATCCACTGTACCAGCACAAAGATAAAGGGAATCCCAGAAGAATAGGAGAGAAAAAGAGCAGAGAATATTTAAAGAAAGAATGGCTCAAAACCTCCCAACCTGAGGGAAAATATTAATCTACTCACAGAAGAAGTCAACGAACTCTGAGTAGTAGAAACACAAAAAGCTCCACACCTAAAAACATCACAGTCAGTGTTCAAATTAGAAGAAACAGAATACTGGAAGCAGTGAGAGAAAATAATTTATGCTGTGAAATGAATGCTCACAAAAATGGAATGAATTTTCATAACATATTTGAAGTGCTAAAAGAAATAAATGAAATAGAGAATAAAAAATGAATACGAAAAAACAATTAGTTCTTTAGAAAGATCAACAAAATAGAAAATTTTACCTAGGCTAACTAAGAAAAAACAAAGAGAAGACTCAAATGACTAAAATGATTAATGAAAGAGAGGACATCTCTACTGATACTGCAGAAATAAAAAAGATGATACAGGAATCCTGTCATAAACTGTATGCTAACAATGATGTAACTTAGAATTAAAGGAAACATTTCTAGAAATAAACAAATTGCCAAAATTGACTCAAGAATAAAAATGAACTCCAAAGTCACCTATAACAAAGACTAAATTGCTAGGTAAAGAACACTTCTCACAAAGCAAATGCCAGTCCTAGATGGTTTCACTGGTAATTTCTGCCAAACTCTTAAGGAACTAAAAACAATTCTTCACAAAATCTTTCAAAAAATAGAAAAGGGAGAAACACATCCCAACTCGTTTTATGAAGCTAGCCTGATACCAAAACCAAATAAAGGGATCACAAGAAAACAAAACTACAAACCAATGTCCCTTATGAATGTTGATGCAAATATTCTCAACAAAATAGTAGCAAACTAAATCCAGCAACATATAAAAAACATTCCATCAGGACCAAATTGCATTTATTCCAGTAATGCAAGATCACTCTAACATCTAATAATCAACAAATGTAATATACCATATTATTAGAATAAAAAAAAACCCATGATTTTCTTTATTAGCATGAAAAAATTGACAAAATCCAACACCCATTCATGATGAAAAAAGTACTCAACATAATAAGAACAGAAGAGAACTTCTTTAATCTAATAAACAGCATCAGTGGAACTCACAGCTAACCTGAAGAAAGACTAAATGATTTCTCTCGAATATCAGGAAAAGACAAAGATACCTACTCTGGCCACTTTTATATAACATTATAGTGAACATTCTAGTTAAGATAGTCATTCATGAGAAAGAAATAAAAGTCATCAGATTGGAAAAGAAAACTAAAACTATCTCTGTTTGCAAATGATATGATCTTGCATATAGAAAATCCGAAGGAATCTAGTGGATTCAATTTAAATAATAAATACATTCAGCAATGTTTCAGGATACAAGATCAATATACAAATATCAAATCTACACACCATCAATGAAAAATCCAAAAATGAAATGTAGAAAACAAAACCATTTAGACTACCCTCAAAGACCTAAAATACTTAGAAATGAATTTAAGAAAAAACGTGCAAGACTTGTACACTAATAAAACATTGTTGAAGGTAAAGATGGTCTAAGTAAATGAAAAGATATGTTCAGAGATTGAAAAACTTAATTAAAAAAAATTATTTATTTATTGTTTGAGATGGAGTCTCATTGTGTCGCCCAGGCTGTAGTGCAGTGACACAATCTTGGCTCACAGCAACCCCTGTCTCCCAGGTTCAAGCCATTCTCCTGCCTTAGCCTCCTGAGTAGCTGGGTTTACAGGAGCCTGCCACCACACCTAGCTAGCTTTTGTATTTTTAATAGAGAAGGGGAAAAAACTTAATATTGGTAACAGATATCCCACATAGTTTGTTTGACAGAAGTTCAGTGTTTAAAATACAAAATATACATCATCTTGAAAATGAAATAACAAATATATGTAGGCAAATATATAGGCCAAGAGAAGCTGGAATATGCAAACCCTGTAGCTGACAAGATAAAATTGAAGGAAAAATTTCAAAAGGAATAAAGACAGACTTTATGTACTGGTAAAAGCAATGATTGTTTTCATCAAATAACATCAGTTTAAAATACGTTAACACAGTGACTGAATTCTGGGGAGCAACAGATAAATCCATAATTGCAGTATTAACCCAAATACCTCAGAAATATATAGACCAAATTGATAGAAAACATATAATACAAGGAAAGATACAGAAGATTAGAATAATAACCAGTAATAAGTTATAATGTAGATCGTGGTTAAAAACATTTTCAGGAACTCAGAAGAGCTGGAGAGAGAGAATGTGGAACAGCAAGTATCAGAATAGCTGATAAAACAACAAGCCCAAATGCAAGTAATAGTCAAGTCTTTAATCACTAACTGTGAAGGAATAAGCAAGAATCTCAAACTGGAGGTAGCACTGACCTCATGTTAAATCCACCGTGCCCCGTGAGCATATGCACCAATTATGGGTCAGGTAGATTATTACTAACGTAATGGCTATCTCACTGTTGAGGAAGCTCTGAGCAAAGACTTTTGCAGTTTTATAGACCTGGGGGTTGGGGTGATGTCTGGGGAAAGGTTAGAAGTGGAAAATGCCTGAGTGCTGAATGAGTCCGAATGCAGAAAAGTGTCTTCAAGATCCTCCAACAAGGAGAATTCCAAATGGAGGGCCTGGACTAGGAATGCAGATGAGTATGAGAGCATGGCTGGCCAGGGAGCCGAGTTCTTGAATGCAACTCCCTTCAGAGACTGCAGTGCACTGGCCCTGTAGCCAGTCTGGTGTGGGGAGGGCAGCTTTCCCTCAGGAGGCCTGCCAGCTAAAGCCTTTATAATGGCTTCTGGTTGTACCAGAAAAATCACAAAAAATTTTTGACCATGGGCTGAAACTCTCGAACATACAATTCAAGGCCAAACTGAACCCTGCCACTTAGTTCTGTCACTGACTAGACATGAGACCTTGAGCAAGTTATTTAACAATTCTATGCATGAGTTTTTCTATTTGTTGAATGGCAATACGCTTGGTAAAGGAAGTATACTGATATATTTTATCTACAGAAAGAATATCAGACACATAGTGTTATAAATTTGTTAGCACTTGTTTAGATGTATACATAGGCACAAACACACATGTATCCATGCATATATATATTATGAATATATCTGATGTACATATATATTATTATACATTTTTATTGTATATGTGTTTTTATATATACACTCTTACACAAACAAATGATTTCTGTACCCAACAAATGCACATATACATTCTTTCAGATTTAAATGAAATATTTACAAAATTTGGCCGTTTGATATGCTGCACTTCATCTCTGTGTCAGTTCACTTCCCATTGGCTAGAATTCAGTCACATGGTGACAACAGAATGATTTTGAAGTGCATTCTAGCTGTGTAACTAGAGATAGAAGGAACCCATTTTTGAACAGCTAGCATCTCTTCTGTAGTCTGCCTCTTTCTAGTTACCAACTACTATGCATACCTTTTTTCAACACATACATTTACTCTTTCACCAAAAGAAAAAATAGAAAGTTTCACTAGTTACGCGTTTCAAAGTCCAGAATTTTAGAGGACATACCCTCCTCCCCATCAAGAATGAGTATGTATATTTCTGGTCTGCTAACATAAAAACCAGAAATAATGGTTATTTGTTGCTATCCTCTTACACGATACACAATAGCAGAGCCAGGAATAGGCTATTACAATAAAAACTCATACTAAGAAAAAAGGAAGAAATGGAAACATTATAGCCATTGATTGAGAGCAACACTGCTGTTTTGCTGGGCTAGTATTATAAAAACCTCCACCCTAACAGTACTGGAAGTTTTAAAAATTAGATCTTAGATCTGTTTTTTGGGAGGAACACCTGGCTCCACTATCTGGGAGGTTTTCTCTTATCTTTTGACCTGGTGGACAAATGTAAGAACACTGGAGATTATGTTCCCTTTGAAGGGTGAGGAGTGTGGCACAATTTCTTTTGGTTTGAGAGTTCAATAAGCCAAAACTGTTTTTAGAGCATAATATTAGGTATTTCAGTGGTATAGATGCTTCAAAAACATAACAGAATTTTTATCTATTTGTTTTCAGTATCTTCTATGAGGCAGCAACCAAAGCCAAGGTTATGTTGTAGACGTTGTTTTTAAGTCGTTTATTATTTCTGTGCTTATTCCTTGTGCCCATCTCTCTCTTCATGGAGGCTACTTTAAGGCCTTCTAAAAAAGTAGGCTTGGATGAGGAGGCCAAACTTTTCATCAGACTTTTGCCATAGGGTTAAGCGCCTTTATTTACTGAGATGACTTTCAAGTCCTTTCTTGCTACATGGGATGAGGAAGTACTGGGCTTTTTATAACCATGTCCCACTTTTCTAGAGCCTCTCTATTCCCTTTCTTTTATACTTGAAAACTGATCAACCTGAATCAGTTAATAATATATTGCTACAAACAAGCAGCACTAAGCAAACAAAACACAATAACGTTCTGGCTCTTTCTAGCTACTTTCTATGAAGTAGCAAGTTTTCTAGGCACTTGATCTGCCTTATAAATTATTGCAGGCAACTAATAAATGTATTACCACTAAAATAAACAAAAAAAGAAAACCCTCTATCTTTACAGCCTGTGATAGTATTTCCTTGCCACCTCCTGTTTGGCTGCTAAGTCAATGGCACATATTTTAGGTTTTGGTTATGATATTATGCCATTTCTAATACGAATTATTTGTTATTGCATCTGAAGAACAAATTTGTAAATGACATTGTGTAGGGAGCCAGTTTTCTCAAAACTATTTCTCAAGACTGTATACTAAGCTAGTATTTTTAAACTTTTTTTTTGCTACAACCCAAAACAAAAAACACAATTTATATCATTCAATAAACAGATACAGACATAAACCTGTATGCATACACATGAATACCAGATGGGCCAACACTATGTCATATCTAAACTGGGACTATTACTGTCAAACCCATATGTGTGGTATGGGTATCTGAAATTCCCTTTATGAGGCTAAATTGATTTTTCACATGAATTTTTAAAAATTTGCTTGAAAACTGCTGAGTATTTTGTATTTTGGTATTTTTAATAGAGACAGGGTTTCACCATGTTGGCCAGGATGGTCTTGATCTCCTGACCTCTTGATCCACCTGCCTCAGCCTCCCAAAGTGCTGGGATTACAGGCGTGAGCCACCACGCCCAGCTAACTGCTGAGTATTTTGAAATGGTATTTATGACAGCTAGGTTAGTCCTTTGAGACATTAGATTGATAGGAATTTTATATCCTGATTTAGTGTTACATTTATTAAAGAGTTTTAACGATTAAAAATAAATAATAAATACCATGTATTATATGATAATCATGTTTCATTTAAAAGTACATATGTATCTTTTCACTTATGATTTATCCCCTTTAGTGTTAAAGTATATTTCCATTTGATCTAACTTTAATAGTACTTAAAATAATTAAGAATAAACAGTGAAAACAACATTAATCTTTTTAATATCTGAAAGAGGTCTTTATTATTATAATAATAACTACTGATAAGAGATGCAACTTTACAATCGGAGTACTGAGTTTTCTTTTTAAAAAGAATGATAAAGGCATTGTGTAATTTCCTAAAGTTTAAAGTACTGTGAAAGTGCATCTTAATGTTGGAAGGGTAACAAATCCTGAAGTTGATTAGTAAGACAAAATATAATAGCATCACAGTTCTTTTTTAAAAACCCCTAACTACAAAGAAAATACAAATTTGGAAATTTAAAAAATAAGAATCTGTTTGTTTCTTTGCATTTCTGCCATACTCTCTGAATTTGTAATTTTTTTTTTTTTTTTTTGAGGCCCATTCACAGGACGCCATATGAACATAAAACTGTGTGGAAGTACCTGAAAACAATTCCAAATTTAACCTCTCAGCTAAATGATAAGCATCTGAAAACACTTAGTAAGACCGTCTTTTCCGAAACCTGGTTGAAAGGCAGCACAGGTAATAGACTGATGTGGGAAAAATTTGGCGAGATAAAATGCAGGCCACTATTTTGAGTTCTTTATCATTATTATGCTTAAAATTTCACTTGACAATTTCAGTTGACGTGGTAAAAATATACTATTTGGGTGTATTTCATTTGTAAGTTTATAAGTAGTGAAATGAATAACATCTCACATTTTAGTACTTAGAGTTTAAGATATACACTAGTGTTTCTCTGCCTGGAGAATGAATCAGAATTACTCAGTGATCACATTGAGACCCATATTGTTAGGTTTAAACATCAGAATTTCTGGTTCAGTAGGTATAGGATGAGGCCTCAATTTCGTTTATAATACCTCAGGTAATGCCACTAGTGCAGGCACCACACTTTTGGAACCAATATCTGAGATACACATTTAGTAACAATATAGTGTTGATTTTCATAGGTGAGACAGCAGATGGTCAATATGATTATTTGACTGAGTCAGGTACTAATCCAGATATAGGGAAAAAAGCCTCTCTGGATAGATTTTCATTTCCCAATTTTAGTTTTTGGTCCCTTCATGAAGGACTTAGTGGATATATTAATAGACTTGTTATATTTTAATTATGGGGGTAGGCATATAATTTAATACATTCTTTGTGTCAGAAGCATCCCTTTTTGTTCCTCAGAAAAACAAATGAAGGAAGATATTGCTATTATTATTCTCCACAGATGAGGACCCCTGAGGCACAACACAAATATCACACAGAGTATTCTTGCTTAGAATCGAGTTTCAAACACACTTCAACCAATTCTAAACTTGTTCTCTGTGTATTATGTCACTGTTAGTACAAACTGGTTTATCAAGATCATGACATTTAAAACCTAACTGGAATTTTAAAGAATATATGTCTATTGAAATAATTTACATATTTCCAGCATTTTCCTTCAATGATCTTCTCTCATAATTAGTTCTATTTAATCTGTGGTCAAGCAATGAAAAATAAATCAAAGGAATTTTAAAGGGGATGAAATAATTTTGAAAGGGAATAAAGGACAAACATTCAACATCACTTTGCCATTAGATTGAGGATAGTAATTAAAAATTAATTTGTTTTATAAATCACTGAAAACATATTTATAATGGTAAAAAATATGGGAACAACCTAAATGTCCTTGAATAGAAGATTGGCTACACATATTTTGATATATCTATTCTATAGAATTCTAAACAGTGATTAAAAAGAATGAGCTAGATTTATATATATTGTTATAGAAACATTAAAGACAGTAAATAGAATAATTGCAAATTATATTAACACATTTATGAAAAAGTCTAAATTTATACACACACACACATATATACATATATCTTTTTTAAACTATACAAGTGGGTCCAGAAGGACATTCCAAAAATACATATTTTTAAAAATTGTTGCCTTAGTAGAGGGGAGTGAAATTGAGGGGTGATAAAGGGCTAAAATTAACTTTCTCCTACATATATTTGAGTTCGTTTTATTCTCTCACAGTAAATGTTCATTTGTTAATATTTGTAATTATACATTTTTTTCAAACATTTTCTAAAATTAAAATTAGAAACAAACGTTTAATTCTGATGGCACCTTAACTCAGGTGATTGATGATTAGAATATGAATTTTCAATCTTTCACAAGTGTCAGGCATTCCAACTTGCATTTCAATAGGGTGTACTTTCAACACTTAAAAATTAGGAGTCTCTGTGTTTACACCTACCTGTGTCAAAATCCCTCTCAAGTTTTTAAAGCATTTAGTTCCGACAGCTCAGATCTGTTTCACTACCAAAGAAGTCAACTCATTAAATATCTGACCTTTGTAGATTTCTTTGTTCATCCAATTTAATAAAAAGGCCCAACTAGGTGTCTGTCTCTCTCCTTTTTCTTTATTCATGTATGTGTTTCCCTCCCTCTGCTGTTATTTAAACTATTCCCTCTAGTAGCCCCTCATCACCAGGCTGCTGACTTTCAATCTGCTACTGGGGCTTCCATTTCTCTGGTGCAATTCCACACAGCTGTTTGTACCTTCTGGTCTCTTTTCTGGCCACTAGTTCTTAAAGCCTCATTAAGAAAGCTTCCTAAACTTACCATTATTCACTAAACCTCTTGCTCATTCAGTTTTTATAAACAATCAAACAGTAACAGGAAAACAATATTATACTTCTAAGTAGTGAATAAAACACATTATGTGTCTCTAAGTTAAAATGCTACAAAAATATGATTACTATATTATTATTTACTGACTATATTAATATTACTATATATGAGTACTTATATTAAAATTACTGTATGTAATATATTTTACAGATAGTCATCTCTCCATATACATGTGTAGGTAGATATAGTTTACTGAAGTCAAATGGAAGAATTTTTCATTAGATTACATTTTTACGGCCTGAACTAGGGACATTTTTATGATTGATAACCTAAAGCTCATGAAAACTAAAAGAACTGCCTGTTTAGTTACAACCTGTAACAATATCACAGATCAAACTTTTATTATCTAGCTTTATGTTAATGTTAAAACACATTTCTATAAAATATGTTTTTCTCTTTTATATCTATGTCACCTTTACTGTTTTCTTTGTGTAGTCCTTTGTCTTACAGTATTATTTCCCTTCTATTTCTTTCATTTTATTTCATTCTGAACCCACTTTGGTGAGGTTGTATCTCAAAAACTCCAAAAGTCCTCATTTTCATTAAATTTTATATTTATTTTTAATGCTGAAAATACTTTTATGTTACTAAACTTCTAACATTTCTTTAACCTGCATATATTTTATTTTCTGTTGTGGTTTATATTTTATTTAACAACTAAAAATATGGTAGCTAAATCTCATGAAATATGTAGTGGGCGTCTTTTCTAGACATAAATTAACCATAATTCAAATAATTTATTCTTATAATAGAAGAACTAAAATCTTTAGCTGAGATTTAGTATAAATCTAGTCTTTATGTAGACTGACCAAGAAAAAAAGGAGATCCAAGAGAAACCCAGGAAAGGAAGGCTTCACTGCTGAATTTTACCAAACATTTTAAAAAGAATTAATATCGATTATTCTTACATTCTTCCAAAAATTGAATAGGAGGGTATACTCCCAGACTAATTTTATGAGGCCAGCATTACCCTGACACTAAAGGCAGACAAGATAAATGAATTCAGTAAAATTGCAGGATACAAAATCAACATACAAAAATTAGTAGTGTTTCTCTAGTAATAAAATATTCAAAGAGGAAAATAAGCAAACAATTCCATTTATCAATAACAACAAAAAATCTAACCAAGGAAGTGAAAGACCTGCAAACTGTAAAGTAGAAAATATTGATAAAAGAAATTGAGAAAAATAGTAATAAATAGAAAGCTGTCCTTTCTATGCTCATGGGTTGAAAAAATTAATATTGTTAAAATGCTCATACTATTCAAAGCGATCTATAGATTCAATGCATTCCCTATCAAAATTTCATGACATTTTTCACAGAAATAGAAAAACAATTCTTAAATTCATATGGAACCACAAAAGAACCCAAATGGCCAAAACAATTTTGAGCAAAAAGAACAAAGCTAGAGGCATCACACTCTCTGATTTCAAAATACATTGAAAAGTGATTATAATAAAAACGCAAGACAATGGCATAAAAACAAATATGTTGATGTGGTAAGGCTTTGTGTCCCCATCCAAATCTTATCTTGAATTGTATTGCCCATAATCCCCCCAAAACCCACATGCTCAGGGAGAAACCAAGTGGAGGTAGCTGAATCATGAGGGCAGTCACTCCCATGCAGTTCTCATGATACTGAGTGAGTTCTCATAGGATCTGATGGTTTTATAAGGCACTGTTCCCACTTTGCTTGATTTTTGACAAAGGTGCTAAAAACACTCAGTGGAGAAAGGGCAGTGTCTTTAATAAGTGGTGTAGGAGATAAATGGTGTTTGAATTTATAAGTGATGACTTACAGTATCTGTAGAAGAAATTTCTAAGCAACAAAGTGATCAAGATATGGCCTGGCTATTTCTAACAACCTCGCTAGACTTCAGATTTGCTTGAGGCCTGCAGCCTCTTTCTTTTGGTCAATTTCTCCCTTTTGGAATGGGAATGTTTTTCCAATGCCTTTTTCCCCATTGTATCTTGGAAGTAAATAGTATGTTTTGATTTTATAGGCTCATAGGTGGGAGGAATATGGATTCAAACTCAGATAAGACCTTGGACTTGGGACTTTTGAGTTAATGCTGGAGCAAGTTAAGACTTTTGGGAATTATTGAGATGGGATAATTGTATTTTAGAATGTGAGAAGGATATGAGATTTGGGGGTCAGGGGCAGAATGATATAATTTGGACATCCCCTCCAAATCTCATGTTGAGATATAATTCCTAGTGTTGGAGATGTGGCCTGGTGCAAGGTTTCTGGTTCTTGGGGGTGGATCCCTTGTAACTTGGTACTGTCCTCATGATAGTGAGTGAATTCTCACAAGATCTGGTTGTTTAAATGTGTATGACACCCTCCCTTATTCTCTCCTGCTCCTTCTCTCTCCATGTGATACGTCTGCTTCCATTTTACTTTCTACTATGAGTAAAAGCTCCTTGAGGCTTTCCCTGAAGCTGAGAGGATGCCAGCACCCACCATGCTCATGCAGCCATTTTTTTTTTTTTGAGACGGAGTCTCGCTCTGTCGCCCAGGCTGGAGTGGTGCAGTGGCGTGATCTCGGCTCACTGCAAGCTCCGCCTCCCGGGTTCCCGCCATTCTCCTGCCTCAGCCTCCCTAGTAGCTGGGACTACAGGCGCCCGCCACCTCGCCCGGCTAATTTTTTTGTATTTTTTTAGTAGAGACGGGGTTTCACCGTGTTAGCCAGGATGGTCTTGATCTCCTGACCTCATGATCCACCCGTCTCGGCCTCCCAAAGTGTTGGGATTACAAGCTTCAGCCACCGCGCCCGGCCTAAACATCTTTTCTTTACAAATGACCCAGTATCATGTGTTTCTTTATAGCAATGCATGAATGACCTAACACATGCTGTATTATAGAAACTCATAACTTAGATATAATGAACAAGTTCAGATACAAACTATCATAGTTGACTCAAAAGAAGGATAACTTGAAGGATAACTAAAATAATGTATTAAATTGGTAATTTAAATTATTCTCACAAAGAAAATCCCTGACCCACATGGATTCATAATGAAGTCTGTCAAGTATTTAAAGGAGACTCTATAGCACACGTATTGAACAGTTAAGAATAAAAGTTAATTTATAAAAATGCAATTAAGAAATTCAATTCAATTTGCCAATAACATCAAAAATATAAACTGCTTAGGAATAAATTTTATAAATGAAGTGCAAGACTTGTACATTGAAAACTATAAAACTGTTGAAATAAATTAGTAAATAAATAGAAGGTAATTCAATGTTCATAGATCTACATAATCAATATTGATAAGATAACAATACTATTTATATTGATCTACAGATTCAACACAATCCCTAACAAAATACCAATTGCCTTTTTTTGCAGAAATTAATAAGCTGATCTTAAAATTCATATAGAAATTTAGGGGATGCAAAACAGTCAAAACTTTTTTGAAAACAAATGATAAAGTTGAAGGACTCACACTTCTCTATTTCAAAACTACTACAAACCTATAGTAACATAACAGTGTGATATTGGCATAGATATATATAGAGAGAGATAGATCAATGGAACAGACTGAGTCCAGAAATAATGTTTTAACTTGATGGTCTATTGGTTTTAGACAAGGTTGCCAAGACAATTCAGTGGTGGAAAGAAAACTCTTTTCAACAAATTATGCTTGAGGAACTAAGATGCTAGATAATGAAGATAGACCATACACACTTATTTACTTACACCATACACAAATATTTACCAAACGTGAATCGAGAATATAAATGTAATAATTAAAACTATAAAACTTTTAGAAGAAAACTTAAGAATCTTCATAATCACAGGTTAAGCCATGCGTTTTTACACATAACACTGACAGTACAAGACACAAAGAAAAAATTGAATAATTTGGACCTTATAAAAATTAAAATATTTTGAGCTTCAAAGAATAGAATCAACAAGGTAAAAATGCAGCCCTTGAAATGGAACAAAGTACTTGCAAATCATATATCTAATAAGGGTCTCATGTCCAGAATGTGAAGAACTTGTAAACCTCAGTAACAAGAAGGCAATTAACCGAATTTAAAAATGAGTATATTAGCTGAATAGATACATTTTCAGAGAAGATATAGCCAATAAGCAGGTGAAAATGTCCAATGTTGTTGTCATTAAGCAATTCCAAATAAAAACCACAATGGCATACTACTCCATCCCCACTATCATGATTAAAATATAAAAGAAAGTATTAAGTGTTGGTATGGATGTAGAGAAGTTGAAGCTCATACCTTTCTCTTGGGATTGTAAGATGAAGCCACTTTGTAAAACAGTTTGGCAGTTCCTCAAATATTAACCATAATGTTACATTTGCCGCGTGTATTAGTTTGTTCTCACGTTGCTAATAAAGACATACCTGAGACTGGATAATTTATAAAGGAAAGAAGTTTAATGGACTCACAGTTCCACATGGTCAGGGAAGCCTCAAAATCATGGCGGAGGGTGAAGGGGAAGCAAGACACGTCTTACATAGTGACAGACAAGAGACGATGAGACCCAAGTGAAAGGGGAAACCCCTTATGAAACCATCAGATCTCATGAGACTTATTCACTACCATGACAATAGTATGGAGGAAACCGCCCCATGATTCAATTATCTCACACTGCATCCCTCCTATAGCACATGGGAATTATGGGAGCTACAATTCAAGATATGATTTAGGTGAGGACACAGCCAAACCATTTCACTTCTGGCCCCTCCCAAATCTCATGTCTTCACTTTTCAAAACCAATCATGTCTTCCCAACTATCTCCCAAAGTCTTAATTCATTTTAGCATTAACTCAAAAGTCCACAGTCCAAAGTCTAATCTGAGACAAGGCAAGTCCCATCCACTTGTGCGCCTGTAAAATCAAAAGCAAATTCCTTACTTACTAGATACAATCAGGGTACAGGCATTGGGTAAATACAGCTGTTCCAAATGGGAGAAAGTGGCCAAAACCAAGGGGCTAAAGGCCCCATGCAAGTCCAAAATGCAGCTGGGCAGTCAAATCTTAAAGCTTCAAAATGATCTCCTTTAACTCCATGTCTCACATCCAGGTCACACTGATACAAGAGATGGGTTCCCATATCTTGGGCGGCTCCACCCCTGTGGCTTTGCAGGATACAGCCTCACTCCCAGCTACTTTCATGGGCTAGTGCTGAGGGTCTGCAGTTGTGCTTTTCTATCACATCATCAGGCTGCAAATTTTTTGAATTGTTACACTGTTTTCCTTTTAAAACTGAATGCTTTTAATAGCACCCAAGTCACCTCTTGAATGCTTTGCTGATACCCTAAATCATCTTCCTCAAGTTCAAAGTTCCACAGTCCTCTAGGGCAGGGGCAAAATGCTGCCAGTCTCTTTGCTAAAACATAGCAACAGTCACCTTTTCTCCAGTTCCCAACAAGTTCTTTATCTCCATCTGACACCACCTGAGCCTGGATTTTACTGTCCATATCACTCTGAACATTTTGGTCAAAGCCATTCAACTAGTCTCTAGGAAGTTCCAAACTTTTCCACATTTTCCTGTCTTCTTCTGAGCCCTCCAAACTGTTCCAACCTCTGCCTGTTACCCAGTTTCCAAATCATTTCCACATTTTTGGGTATGTTTACAGCAGTACCTCACTCTACCAGTATCAATTGACCTTATTAGTCTGTTTTCAAGCTGCTAATAAAGACATGACTGAGACTGGGTAATTTATAAAAGAAAGAGATTTAATAAACTCACAGTTCCATGTGACTAGGGAGGCCTCACAATCATGGCAGAGGGCAAGGGGGAAGCAAGACACATCATACATGGCAGCGGGCAAGAGAGAATGAGAGCCAAGAGAAAGTGGAAACCCCTTCTAAAACTATCAGCTCTTGAGAGACTTACTCACTACCCCAAGAACAGTATGGGGGAAACTGCCCCCATGATTCAGTTGTCTCCCACCAGGTCCCACAACATGTGGGAATTATGGGAGCTACAATTCAAGATGAGATTTGGGTGAGGACACAGTTAAACCATATCACCCCAGAATTCCACTCCTAAATACACACCTAAGAAATGAAAATACACATTAATGCAAAACTTATATATAAATGTTTATAGCAGTATTATTCACAGTAGCCATAATGTGGAAGAAGACCGAATTTCCATCAATGAGTGAAGGAACTTTTAAAAAGTATGTACATATCATTATAATAGAAAATTTTTTGGTGAAAAAAGTGATGAAGTACTGATATATGCCACAATTTGTGTAAACCTTGAAACCATTATGATAAATAAAAGAAGCCAGTCACAAAAGGCCACATGTTTATGATTGCTTTTATATGAAATCTCCAGAATAGGCCAATTCATCTGGACATCAAGTAACATAATGGTTGCCACCTTTGGGACGTCGGGTAAGGGACATTATTGCTGATGCATAAGAGTTTCTTTTGGGAATGATAAATGATGGGTGCTGATGAGTTGATGGGTGCAGCACACCAACATAGCACAAGTATACATATGTAACAAACCTGCACGTTATGCACATGTACCCTAGAACTTAAAGTATAATAATAATAATAATAAAAAGAAAAAAAAATTCTAACATTAGATTGTGATGAGATTCAACATGTTTTACATATACTAAAAATCAACAGAATAGTACATTTTAAAAGGGTGAATTTCATTGAATTGAATCTTAATAAGCCTTTTTAAAAATTGAGGTGAAATTCATATAATGTGAATCTTTTAGAGTGTACAATTCAGTGACATTTAACACATTCAAAATATTTTGGAACCATCACAGCATCCAGTTCCCCCAAATTTCTACCATCCCAAAATGGAACCCCTTGCCCATTAAGCAATCACTCACCATTCCCCTAGACCCTGGTAGCCACTAACCTGTTCTCTGTTTCTATGGTTTTATTTATTCTGAACATTTTGTATGAATGGAATCATACAATATGTGACCTTTTGTGTTGAGTTCTTTCACTTAACATAGTGTTTTCATGGTTTATCTGCATTGCATTATGTACTTCATTGAACCTCATGAGCTGTTAATTGTTCCTTTAATAGCTGAATAATATTCTCTTATGTAAGCTATTTTTAAAAATGCTTTCAAAAATTCAATTGGAGACCAATGGACACCACTAATGCAAGCCAGCTCCTAGAGATCTCTGTGACTGAAGTCAATTTCTTTTAATAAATTTGTTTAATATGAAAAGAGAAATACAAAAGATATTTTAAAAGTCCACTAGCAATGGGTTAGCTGAGACAAATCTTTTTATGAAATGATTTAAACAAAGTTAAGTAAAATGAAAAATTAGCATATCAGTGATATCAGTATGCCACCATTGAATATATCATACATGTACACTAAACTACTTCGGAAATATGATTTACCTGTGTTTTCCCACTCCCTTCAGAAAGCACCTTTGCATAGTATACTGCGTGGAATTCTGTCATATGAGAAAGAAATTTATTTCTTATAGATTTTCTATAATCTCTTATATTAGAGTAACACTATTTTATGATGTATACATTCCTTTTACTACCATTAATCCTTTGATAGACAGTCCTCTCAGCTGTGCAGGACAGAGCTCACTGTCCCTTTCTTATGTTTGAGGACTCTGAGTTTCAAAATCTTACTAGTTCTACATAGTGAAGGGTAGAACCAAGCCTTTTGAGTCTGGGTCTTCTGAAGCCAACCTTTAGCTTTTTTTTACCCTTTTCCATGAATTACATTTTTCAATGAATAAAATTAAACTACAATGTCAAGGAACCATGTTTATTAACATGCATCATCAAACAGCCTTCACTAGAATAATATGTGACATTAATTGATACAGGTTTTGATGGGTAATCTAAAATATCTTTGCTGAAATGCTGGCTTATGGAAATCAGTGCTATTGCTTTTATGATCTTTTCTACTGTGAGAACAGTCTTGCATGGTGATGCTAATTCTCTCCCTGTTATCTGTTATCAGTAGAATGGCTCTTGATGTAAATTGTCCTTTTTATGGCACTAGTCTGAATTTAATGTTCAATGTAAATTTTAATCTTTTAAATATCTGCAAAATATACTCTTTTTATAAAAGTGGTACCAATAAGAGAGTTAAGATGATTTTTTAATGACAAAGGAAAATAATAAATATGTGTTTATTTTAAAACTTAAAATAGAGCATTGAAAAACGTGATTATATAGCACATTATAAATAGACCGAAAGTCAAAAGAAGATGTAAAATAAACTTGTAATAAGATGTATTGGCTAAAAATCTTGTATTTTATGGCAAAATGAATCAAATAGTCACTCAGTTTTGTACCCATAAGGTGATACAGTTTTATCCCTATGAAATTGGAGATTTAGTAAAATTGATACATTTAGGATTAAACTGTGGTATGACTTAATATTAGAATCACAGCGAAGATTGCAGAAAAATATTTTGAGTTATTATGTACTTCAATCAAAATCTAAGCTAGACAACAAACATAGAAGAAATAAGATTGCATAAAATTTGTTGGTGTATTTTAAGGTAGATATTTTTTAACAAGTTGTTTTTTTTTTTTTTAAGTAGCCACAGGGACTGTTAAATGTTAATGTCTGAAGTAAGTTAAAATAACCTTTTCACTGGAGAGAACAAAAGGTTTGACTTTAATAGTCAACAATTCATATTTATTATCAGAAAGAATGACTGAAGAAACCAACAATTTGAAACCTCATATTATTGTTTATGTAGATTATTATCAAGATTAACTGGCTTATACTAGAAATCTTGAAAAGCCAATTCATCTGGTTATCCAAGTATATATTTTAAAATCAGTAAAAAGTGGAGAAACCACCTGGACTTTATATGTCTTAAGAATTGATATTTAAAAAAAAATTTAAAAGACCTCTCTGAGATTTTTGTTTGTTTTAGTAGAAGGGCTTTTCATAGCAAATTTTAAAAGCTTAATGGTATACAACTTGGAGTCAGAAAAAAACACCTTCTTTTGGTGTTGTAAGTGCTTCTATTTATTTTCAGAGGTAAAAAATTCTTAGCTCTTCCACCCGAATACCTATGAGTGTAAGAACCATAATGCTTTTTTCAGGCATATGGGGACTTCTTCAACATCCCGAAGCTATTTGTTCCTCACCGCTCCTAGCAGGGCTAACTCTAACATACACATGCTCTTGATCTGAAACATAACTTAATCTGCAGTGGTCAGACATAATAGTTATTCAAAAAATAGTTGATACATAAATCTATGCATTAACTAGTATTGGAAGTAATTTCCAACAATGTAACCTTTAATACACAGTACTGATCTAAAGTTCGTTCAGGAACAATGTATTTATTGCTAGATGATAATCTGAAATAGATGTAGTTCATGCATTCTTCCAGATAAACTAATGATTATCATTCAATTATAATGCTGAATTCTAAGGCCATATATCAAGGTGCCATTCTTTTGATCTTCCCATGTAAAAGTGATTTTTAAATTCTTAGAAATAGTCTATTATGCTTGGTAAAGGGTATTCTATTAATTAGTTTTGTGAAAATCTTAGTTATGTTTATATTAAAGTGTAAACTTTTGGGAGAAATATATTCAATGTTATTGAGCCTTTTTGTAGTTACTAAATCCTGTAACTGATCATATTTCCTCCCTTTAAAAACTATTTGATTTAAAATATATATGACATTGTTTTGATATAAATATTAAAACATTGAAATGTTTTAAAAGTAAGGAAAATGGAGCTGAAATTGTCCCTGTATCCAGTATTACCTCCTTGCAAAGATATAGAATTTCACACAATATTATTCTTGTCTTCATCAGTTTTTCCTATAATATTTATCTTCATTATGTTTCATTAACATTTTAAACAATATTGTCTGTATTTTTGAATGCTCACAAAATAAATCCTTTTAGATAACAAATGAAATCCTTTACTGAAAAAATTCAAAGGCTTTGATTTTAATATGTATTATTATGCATAATAAGAAACTGTTTTCCTTCTCTGGAAATTTTTAATGTAAATGTGAAATATTTGAAGAAATTATAAAAAATAAATTAATTTGTATATATTTTTGAATCTGACTTCAAAATGATACACGAGGCTTAGACATACATGTGTCATTTGATAACTGTCTTAAGTATATATAAATCAAAAAGCATTTTCATTATTACTTCAACTATAAAAACACAAATTCAGTAAGTACTTCAAATCTTGGAAGAATAACTTGAAAACTACAATAAGTATTGTAAAAGGTGAGGATGAATGAGACTGAACTTGAAGAAACTGTGGGACATAAATGAAAACAGACTCTCATCAGCACATAGGTCCTCTGCATGTGGACGTGATTACACAGAGATGTGTAAAGTCTTAGTGATATCAGTGTGGTCTTGAAATACTTAAATACCCTTCAAGACAAATTATACCTTCAACTTAACCACAAATCAATGAATACATCCTATGATAGGATGTCTAAAGACCATATATATGTATATATAGCCAGAATATATATGCATATATATAGCCAGAATACTCCTATAGTAACTCTTAAGTACACAGTGATGGTCAGCAAGTGATAAAATACTAAATACTGACTTGGAGCTTAGCCGAACAGTTGGATGGACAAGTCATGAACAACTGAAATTCATAATTATATTAAATAAACACAATTTCTAAACTGTTCAATATTTATTATTCATGCTTACTGTTTGGAATCAGGCATATCTACATTAGTTTTGAACCAAACAATGTTAAAATAGTCACATGCTTATACAATTACTTACAGGAATAACAAGAGTTAACTATATTTTAGGTACCTTCATATACTTCTTTAATATTTTGACTAACTAGTATCTTAATAGATGTCCATTCACTAGGTCATATATTTTACAAGTCTAAAAAATTCATATTATTATCCTAAAAACAACAGGCAATAAAAAGGTTTAATTATCATAAATTCCTATAAATTTTGGGAATAAACTTTTAAAGTTAAGCTCAACATTCACCTAATTGAACTGCTAATATTTCTGTAAACACCACTTTTTTTTTGGTCATACAGATATGTTACACTTCATCAATCTTTTTAAAAAGGTAGTACATATTTTCCTATCATGAATACTGTGGTCCTGAATATATATTTACAGTAACTTTTACTTGTATTTTGGATTATTTATTTGTGACAGATTTCCAAATTTAAAAGTAATGAATAAAAATGTGGGAATATTTTAATATCTCTTGATACTTGTCTACAAATGATAGGAAATGTATCATCCCACTGTTACATGAGAATATTAACATGTTAACATGAGAATGCCATTATTGCTGCATTATAAATTTTAAGGCTTTGGTAATTCAAATGTTGAAAATCACCCTCTCCCCATATTTGAGAGTCACTACTGGCTCTGACTGTCCCTGCCAAGTAGGCTGCCCCTTTTCTTTCTCTGTCCTTATTTTTGGTGTTTCCTCCCACTTTTCTGTTGAACTCCAGTGTTCTCTCTTGGATAATGTATTTGAGGTATGGTTTTCTCATACATTATTTTTGTCCTTATAAGTGGATAAAGTGTCTATGAGATGCCTCTAGTCAGTCATTTTGAACCAGTCATACCTCATTTTAAAAATCAGTATTCCTTTTATTCTAATTGAAAACTCTGTCGTTGGTTATTTAAAAGATAATTCCAATTTTAAGTGCTCTCCTAAGTATGTCCTAGCCTGCTTTTAAGTGCATTCTTTAAAATACTTTTTCCTGTACTCTGCTTCTGGCAAACTGGGTAATTCACTGTTCTTTATCAACCTTCCCAGCTTGACTGAAGACCATGAAGTACTCCATGTTACCTGCTTCTGTGTCTTGTTCATTTGATTTCCTATTATACAAATATTTTTCCTTCCATTGTCTGTCAATCAAAATTGTATCTACATTTCAAGATCCATCATAAATGCTTCTTTTTCATGAAGTCATTCCATATCTTTCCCATCAGGCACAATTTATTTCTTCTTCAGACCTTCATATCATTTTAGGTACTCATTTAGGGATATTTGCCTTGTGATGCTTCTTATAATTATATACTTTGTAATTTCCACAGTACCAGAAGAGTATTTGTTTTTATTTTGGAACAAAGAGTATCAATATTTGAAGGCAGTTTCAATAGAAGCTCTGAGCTCAAAATAGAATAAAATAAATTTCTTTACATCCCTTCCAGTTAGCTGTATAATATTTACATATTTGCTTTTTTATTCTCAAAATAAATATCCACTTTTATTTGCATATTGTCTTCTACAAGTTATTGCATTATTCTAAGCAAGGTTATTAGACTTGTGTCTTAAAATAACTACTCCTGGTACCTTAGAAGAGGAAAAATTGGACCTATGCAAAATAATCCCATTTCCAAAGATTATTGAATATAATAAAAGCTATGAAGAGGCCATTTATTGCTTTGTTATCTTATCTCTGCAATCATTTAGACCTTATAAAGAGATTCCATAAATTAATCCATCTGGCTTAAAATTTATATAACTTTCCTATATTTTTCCTTGGCTTCCATATAAGAGCCTGAGAAGAAAATTGACTATCAAAGAGTTTTATCTTATTCCTCAATAGACAGAATTCTAAGGAAAAAAAAAAAAAAAGAGTTGATCTTCAAATATTTTATAAAATTCTTTGGAGAGAAATACTATAGGGGATCATTAATTAAGCTTTCATTTATTCGACGAGTGTTTTTGCTAAATGTTTAAAATTATCCAGGCTGTGTGATATGAGCTGGAGATAGAGAGAGCAGTCAGAGTTTCTTCTCTCAAGAGGTTACAGTCTATTGACAGAGACTGAAAACAAAGAGTGCCATGGCAAAAATTCTGTGAAGAAAGATAGCAGAGGAGGCCTGTTAATTAGGCTGGATGAGGGCAGGGCTGAGGTCAGAAAAGGCTTCCCTGGTAGATAGATAACACTTAAACTCAATTTTATAGGGCAAGGAGGGATTTGCCGCTGACAATATGACCTTATTCATCCAATTACAGTTCCTTGAAACTTTTAAGTCCTTCTAGAACGGCTGATTTTAGCTGAAGGTCTTTGTACCAGAGAGTGGGAAATCTTTAGCAAGATTCACAATCATGATTACTTTAATCAAACTTTGTAACTGGCTTTTAACTTTTCAAAAAGTCACTATCAAAATGATTAAAGTTTCCCTAGTATTTTTAATTCTTTTGTAATGCCTTTTGTTCATTAATAAAAGTATAGTTAAGAGCTATTTTCAAATATGGGGTACTGCACTAGGAGATTTCTCAAGTCCTTATGAGAATAGTTCTTTGACTTTTCATGTAATAGAAGCTAGGTATATAAATACTTTTATGAAACTTATTTCTAACCAACTTGATTTTGATAAATTCCTTTACTTTTGCAGAGTCTGGGAATCATTATTTAATGGGCTGGAAATCAGTATTATTTCCTTATTGTCTGATTTTTCTTAAATGCTTGTATTTTTCTTAAAGAATACATGAAATCATTTTATGTATTTTGAATATTTGAATAAGGAATCCATGCTATTTGTTTCTTCTCACTGGTTAAAAATTTCGAATGCTTATATTTATCTTGCATTATTAACAAATGTCTTTTTTCTCACAGTTCCTACAGTTAACATCACTTTGGGCTCTGTTAGTAATATTTTAATTGTTCTTTGAGAGCTTAACTAGATAGTAATCTTTTTTAGACAGTTTTTATAGTATTTAAATAATTTTTCTATAAATTTGGGGATTTATGTCAAATATTCTTTGAATTTTATTTTGAGAAGCTTTTGTAAATTCAGTTTCTGCTAAATTTTATACTTTTCTCTGAACTCTTCATTTTAACTCCATTTATATTGTTAAATTTTTTGTTTGAATAAGGATCCTTTTCCTTTTTTATTCTCCTCTAGTACATCTATACAGAACTCACCTAAAATTTCATTTCACTCTGCATATATGTCTGAAATTAAAAAAAAAAAAAAACTTTTATTTTCAAATTTCTTCTAAAATAATTTTGATAGATTTATGAATACACCAACTATGTTAATTTAAGGAAATAATTGAGGGTCAATTTCTGAACTCTGTTACAAATAATATATGAGTCCATTTTCACACTGCTATAAAGGAATACCTGAGACTGGGTAATTATTTATAAAGAAAAGAGGTTTAATTGGCTCATGGTACCACAGTCTGTATAGAAGCCATGATGCTGGCATCTGCTCAACTTATGGGGAGGCCTCAGGAAACTAACAATCATGGCAGAAGTGAAATGGGAGCCAGCACTTTATATAGCTGAGAGCAGGAGGAACAGAGAGAGGAGGGAGATGCCACAGAGTTTTAAACAACGGGATTTCATGAGAAATCTATCACTAGAACCGCATCGAGAGGATGGTGCTAAACCATTCATGAACAATTCACCCCCATGATCCAGTCACTTCCCACTAAGGCCCCATCTCCAACATTAGGGATTACAATTCAACACGCGATTTGGGCAGGGACACAGATCCAAGCCATATCGAATGGTAAGAATTCTTTTAATTCTCATTGAGGTTGTTTATAAGATCTATAAAACTAACATACATTTGTACATATATATTTATATATACATTTTATATCTAGACATAACTACATAAATACACACGCGCAAATTACACACACAGAGCACTCCTATGTGTGTATGTATGTTTGTATGTATGTGTGTATCCTTCAGATGTTAGAATACATTTGAAAACTTCCAGAAATTAACGTACTTTGTAACTTTTGATGAGTTACTTTATCATTCTGAGCCTTGGTTTCTTCATCTGAAATATGCACTAACAATGTATGATTTTCTGGGTTATTGGAAGAATTAGTGTTAGAACACGTAGCACAGTGCATGACAAACATTTCATGCTTGGTATGTGATATTTACTCTTCATGGCATGTTTGGTATATATGAATAACAGTAATAGCTGTTTCTAGATTTAAGAAATCCAGATTAAAATGTTGCTTCTTAATGAGTCATTTATTTAGGAAGAGCCCATCAATCCATTTGTCATTAAGATCTGAAAACATTAACCTCTATTTTATGGAGACCATCTAGTGAAAGGTATACTTACAGTTCTAATCAAGCACTGTTATTTTGCTCAATAATTAACAATGTCTTTTTTACAAGTCTCTTTAAAAAGAGACTTATTTTTAACGTCTCAGAAAACTTACAATCATGGAAGAAGGCAAAATGGGAGCCAGTACTTCATATGGTTGAGAGCTGAAGGAAGAGAGAGTATGGGAGGGTGCCACATAAGTTGTTCTCTTAAGACAGTGTGTCCATACACACAAATCTCTTTCTAGACTTGTTTTGTCTAGTTTGTGTGGCATTTTCATGGGCAGACATATGTTTGCTTTTTATTTTTAAACTGTTTAAATGAACATATATTACTTTGTAATATATTTTTTAACTGAAAATGACACATACTAAATAACACGTACTTGATCTTTATTTTATAAATGGTGGAGCAATATCCCTAAGCCAGCTATTTGGGTTTTGAGTTTTAGGCGGAGTCTGGCTGCTTGAGCTGGAGTGCAGTGGCGTCACCCATTCACTTGCCAGGCTCAAAGTCTCCCGGGTTCACGCCATTCTCCTGCCTCAGCCTCCTGAGTAGCTGGGACTACAGGCGCCCGCCACCGCGCCCAGCTAATTTTTTGTATTTTTAGTAGAGACGGGGTTTCACCGTAGTCTCGATCTCCTGACCTTGTGATCCGCCCGCCTCGGCCTCCCAAAGTGCTGGGATTACAGGCGTGAGCCACCGCGCCCGGCAGCAATATATTTCAAGAATGAGACAGAGAGGGGAGGGGAGGGGAAGAAAGAGAGAATTCTATGTCAAATTACAAAGACTAGTATCGTCATGTGGAACTGCCACTGGTTGTCTTCAAATACTGGCTCAACCACTACTGGCTCATCAAGCCTGGGAAGGATGTTTAATTTTTCACTGCTTTCAGTTTCTGCAGTTGTAAAGTTGAAGCAATTATAGTGCCTGATTCATAGGGTTATAATATGTTTAGTGTAGTGTCTGGCATATAATAAAGTGTTCAAAACCAAGAAAGAGTCAAACAATATTTGCTGTCATCTTGTGAACACTAATTTTTTTTCTCTAGTTTTTTTTCTCTGTTATATTTGCATAAGCTTCCATTTAATTGATATATCATAGCATCAGGACATTTCACCCCTAAACACTTCAGAGTGTATCTAGGATTCAATATTTGTTTCTGACACTTTATTTTTTAAGGCAAAATTTATATACAGTGATGTGCATATATATATATACCTTAAATATATCACTTGATGAGTTTAGACAAATACTGTATCCCAGATCCGTAGCAAGCTATCAAACTTTACCATCACCTCAAAAGTTCTGTTTATACTTCTTCCCAGTCAGTCTCTTGTCTATCCCATAGGGGCAATGGCTCTCTTTTTTTTTTTTTTTTTAATTCTCACTATGAATTAGATTCACATGAATAATTTAAAACTTTATAATGAAATCAGACAGCATGTACCCTTTTGTGAAAACTTTATTCCAATTAACATAATGCTTCTGAGATTTATCAATGTTGTATGAATCAATAGTTCATTCCTTTTCATGGCTGAGTAGTATTCCATTGCAGGGACATACCAGAGCTTCTTTACATATTTTCTTCCAGATGGACACCTGGGCTTTTTATAGCATTCAACTATTATGATAAAGCTGCTAGTAACATCCTTGTACCAGTCCTTTTTGGACATCTACTTTTATTCCCCCTGAGCAAATACCTAAGAGCTGAATTACTGGGACATAGTTTAGAAGTATGTTTCATTTAAAAAAAAAAAAAAAAAAAAAACTGCCAGATATTTTTTGCAGAGTAATTGTATAATTTATACTCCCACCAACAATGTGTGAGAATTCTAGATGTCTCACATCCATGCCAATATCTGATTCTTTCAGTTTTTAAACCTTTGGTTATTGCAGTCTCCCTCTTCTGTTTCCAAATAAATACACTTATTCAAAAATTCTGATTTGTATAAGTATGGGTGATTTTTATTTTTTCTTGTGCCTTTTCAGTAAGTTTAATTTTGTAAAAGCATTTTTAGCAATAAATTCAGCATTTTACAAAATTAAAAAATCAATTTAGCTAAAAACAGTTATGTATGTACTTGTTGTGCAAGTCATTACAGTACTTGTAGCTTGCGATACAATTTCAGGGACTTCTTTACATTGAAATGCAAATATACTATATCCCAAACCAACTGGAGTAAAGATAATGGTTTCAGAGAAATATGTTGGATGATGAAATAAATAATCTGAATTATAATGAAGAAACTACAAAAGAGATTCATGTGAGATATTTGAATATTTATGCTTTTCATATTAAACACAGTTTTTTCTGAAGTGATATTATGTAATATGAGGTTTTTAACATTATTGTTAACTAATTTAATTACTATTATTAGATACAGTCTTTTCATCTACATTTTTAACATTTCACTAATTTAAATTGGCCAAAACTTTTAAGATAATCTTTGCATTGGTAAAATTTGGTTATGTATATTAGTTTCAAAATTCATTTAAACCCTATAGTAGTAACTACAACAACATAAAAAATTATTACATTCAGTGAATAATTGACAAAATAACACATTTAAAATACATGTAGATAACTTAGCATGACAATCTTTGATCTGGACATTGATTCTAGGAATATATTACACAATGAATGCAACACTGGGACTAAAAATCAGTCCTCCTCCTGCCTCCTAGACTAGCACTTGATCCATTTATTATACAGGCATTCCTCAGAGAAATTTCAGGTTTAGTTCCAAAGCACTGCAACACAATGAATATCATGATAACATGAGTCACACACATTTTTTGGTTTCCCAGTGCATATAAAAGTTATGTTTGCATTATCATGTAGTCTATTAAGCATGTGATTGCATTATGTTTAAATATATATATACCTTAATTTATAATAGTTAATTGCTTAAAAAAATAGTAATGACCATGTGAACCTTCAGTGAGTCCTAATCTTTTTCTGGTGGAGGGTCTTGCCTCAATGTTGATGGCTACTGGCTATTCAGGCTGGAGGTTGCTGAAGATTGGGGTGGCTGCAGCAATTTCTCTCTCTCTCTCTCTCTCTCTCTCTCTCTCTCTCTCTCTCGATGGAGTCTTGTTGTTTTCGCCAAGGTTGAACTTGAACTCCTGGGCTCAAGTGATTCACCCACCTCAGTCTCCCAAGTAGCTGGGACTTCAGGCATGCAGCACCATGCCCAGTTTGACTGTGGTAATGTCCTAAGAATATGGCAATGAAGTTTTCTGCATCAATTGACTCTTCCTTTTACAAAAGATTTATCTGTAGCATGTAATGCTGTTTGATAGCATTTTACCCATAAAACATTTCAAAATTTGAGTCAATTCTCTCAAACCCTGCCCAACTGCTTTATCAACTAAGTTTATGTTACATTCTAAATCTTTTTTAAAATTCACTGTTCACAACCTACTCATCAGAAGTGGATTTCATCTAAAGAAACTGCTTTCTTTGTTCACTCATAAGAAGCAACTCCTTGTTTTGTTTAAGTTTTGTCATGAGAGTGCAGCAATTCAGTCACATCCGTAAGTAAGCTGCACTTTTAATTCTAGTCATCTTGCTGTTTCCACCACATCTGCAGTTTCCTCCTCCACCAAAGCCTTGAACCTATCAAAGTCATCCTTGAGGGTTGGAATCAACTTTTCCAAACTCCTGTTAGTGTTGATATTTTGACCCCTTCTCATGAATCACAAATATTCTTAATGGCATCTAGAATAATGAATCTTTTCCAGAAGGTTTTCAGTTTGCTTTGCCCAGATCCATCAGAATAATTATGTCCATGGTAGCTATAGACTTATGAAATGTATTTCTTAAATAATAAAACTTAGAAGTTGAAATTACCTCTTGATTGATAGGTTGCAGAATGAATGTTGTGTTAGCAGGCAGGTAAGCAATATTCAACTACTTACACAATTCCATCAGAGTTCTTGGGTAACCAGATGCACTGTCAATGAGCAGTAGTATTTTGAAAGGAGTCTTTTTCTGAGTAGTTGATCTCAACAGTGGGCTTCAAATATTCATTATAGAATGCTATAAAAAGATATGCTGTCATCTAGGCTTGGTTGTTCCATTTATAGAACACAGGCAGAGTAGATTTAGCATAATTGTTCAGGGCCCTAGAATTTTTGGAATGGTAAATGAGTAGTGGCTTCAGCTTAATGTCACCAGCTGCATGTCACAGTCAGCTGACCTATGTGTCACCATCACCAGCTGTATGTCATCATCAACCTCTCCTTTGAAACTCTGAAGCCAGGATTTGACTTCTTCTCTCTTTTAACTATAAAGTACTAGATAGCATCTTCTTACAATAGAAGGCTGTTTCATCTACATTGAAAATCTGTTTAGTGTAGCCATCTTTATCAGTGACCTCAGCTCATCTTCTGGATAACTTGATGCAACTTCTGCATCAGCACTTGCTGTTTCACCTTGCACTTCTATGTTATACATATGGCTTCTGTCTTTAAACCTCATGAACCAAACTCTGCCAGCTCTCAGCTTTTCGTCTGGAGCTTCCTCACCCTCTCTTAGCTTACCTGAAATTGAATGGAAATAGGGCCTTGCTCTGGATTAGGTTTGGTTTAAGAGAATGCCGTGACTGGTTTCATCTATCCAGAACCCTTAAACTTTCTCAGTATTGCAGTGAGGCTGTTTTGCTTCCTTATCATTCGTGTGTTCACTGTCATAGCACTTTTAAACTTCTACAAGAACTATTCCTTTGCATTCACAGCGTGGCTTACTAGATAGTGTAAAAGGCCTAGTATTCAGCATATCTCATCTTCCAACAAGCCTCCCTTACTGAGGTTAATCATTTCTAGCTGTTGATTCAAAGTAAGAGATACATGACTCTTCCTTTCACTTGAACACTTAGAGGCCATTTTAGAGCTATTAATTGGCCTAATTTTAACATTGTTGTGTTTCATGGAGTAGAAAGGCCTGAGGAGAGGGAGAGAGATGGGGAAATAGTCATTGAGCAGGGCAGTCCAAACATGCACAACATTTACTAATTAAGTTCATTGTCTTATATGTGCATAGTTTGCCGTGCCCAAAACAATTACATCAATGGTAACGTCAATGATCACTGATCACATACCACCACAACAGATACAGTAATAATGAAAAAGTTTGAAATATTGTGAGAATTACCGAAATGTGACACAGAAACACAAAGTGATCACATGCTATTGGAAAAATGGTGCTGATAAACTTGCTAGATGCAAGGTTGCACAAATCTTTGATGTGTAAAAAAATGCCGTATCTGTGAAGCACTGAAAAGCAAAGCACAGTAAAACGAGATATGCTTGTATTGTGTTGCCTGGAAGGAGGTCTAGTTTAACCTCAGACATCCAAGCAAGAACAACCTTTGCTTTAAAGAAGCATGTGAATCACTCCCCCATGGTCCCTGTGTATGAATTGTGACTAAGAAAGTCACACTAATTAGCACTCAGGTTAGAAAAAAAGCAGACATGGCAAGCATTTGATGACTTTTGGGACATTTTAAAAAAACGATTGTCCCTGAAAATGAAATTTGTAAAGTTTCTATTTCTAGCAAGTTAATAAACAAAGTGTACGAAAATATCTCCTGACAGCACTTGAGTAATTTGCTTCAATCTTAGGAAGTAATGTAAATAAGAAATGGAGAAAGACACCATCCTATTCTTACCCCCTTCCAGGCTTCAGAAGAACTGGAATTAATTTAAGGTACATTAGAAATATTCACAAATGAGTATGTCTTTCAGACCTACAGGCATACAGTTTAACTTTAGGAATTGGGGTTAGATGACAGACTTTAGAGATTTATGTTATGGAGTAGGATATATTTGGGAAAACTCTTCTTTCTAGTAATAATCAGCCACCTTCTCCAGACTCTCTCCATTATTAAGTTCTATAAGTGATTGTCATCATGTCCAGAGCAAAGATAAATTAAAATTAAGGGTAGATATATATTGTTATTTATATAAAATAGGAAAAATGGCATTTTGTGTATTGGAGAGTTATAAACATTAAAAAACATTCAATGGCTTTTCTGGTCCCATTTTTCTCACAATGTCTCAAATCTATTAATATTTATATGTTATGTTTTCTTCCCCTAGAACCTATCAGGCTTTTCTGGACCCATTTTTCTCACAGTGTCTCACCTCTATTAATAATTATATGTAATCATGTTTTATTCCCCTAGAACCCATCAGTTCTATGAGAGGATAGCAACTATATGTAATTGTCTGAAAAGAATAATCCAATGTACAAACATGCTTTTGTTATTCTTGTTATTTGAATAAACTATTTGAAAATGCCTATTACATTAAATTCATTGTTATAGAATACACTGAAAGAAATGTGTTGAAAGTACCGTAAGTGCAATATATGTATTAGTCATATCTATATCAAGGAGCCTGAGCAATGGTATACATTTTTTGGCTTTGTTTTTTTCAGTGATTGCAAATGATGGATTTTATGTAATACTGAAAGGCCTAGCTCGACCTCAAACAAATGTGTATAAAAATCTGATTGAAGGAAGTGATTCACCAGTCTCGTTCATACCTCAGAGTTTCCACAGCTTCATTTTGAGTGAAAAATTCAAAAACTCTACACTTGCTAAGATGTACCTACATTCACATGACTCAATGGTAAGAGATGGGTATTTGCTTTTTCTACAAGTAACAAGATAACATGCTTTTGTAAAACTTTATCTCTTCCAGACATTAAGATCCAGTATCTTTAGAGTCCTGAAATATTTAAGATAATATAGCCTTTAAAATATAAATGATATTATTAATATTGACATTTGACTAAACATTTTTGATAAAGGATGCCTTCAACAGCATCGTGACAACTGGCAAGGTTTGTATGGTATATTTGATAACAGACAAGGTTGATGTGGCTGGATCCCTGAAAGAAGGATAATAGTAGTTTCAGATAAGGGAGAGAGAATAGGTGATTTGAGGAGAGAGAGACAGGAAGACTAATTGATTATGAAGGACCTTTAATTCAAGTCAAGAAATGTGTGTTTATTATGTTTGTCACAAGAGCAATGCTACGATAGTCAAGTAGTTAATTTCATTACATTCAGAAATTCTTAATTGAGGAAAATATTTTGCATCTATATAATATTTCAAGACTATTAGCTGGTCAAAATTGAAAAGTTCCATATCTTTGTAAATCTCTGGATACTCCACATAGGATAGAGGTCTGAATTGACTAGAATTGTGGCTGATAGTTCTCAATTTAGGGTGATCAAGATGTCCACAGTAGAAAAGAGTCAAATAACCAATTAAAACCAAATTATTTGGCATTATGGGGTACAATCAGAAAAATCCAGAACTAATATCACATTCAAGAGAAATAAGCATGGATCATACCCAGAAAGAAAGACAAGGATAAAAATAAACAAGCCTATAAAAGTGTATTATTCATTTCACACGAATGAATGATGTTTCTTCTTGTTAGGGATGGAAAAAAAATGCATTTGCCATGTCAGTGGCCACATATAACGGATCTAATGCTATTTTAATCTGCTCTAGCAAATATGCCACGTTTAGCACAACAGCTATAATTAGGGCTGTTTCCTGATTTAATTTCTAGTAGTTGAATTCAGACTTCAAAGACCCTTTTTTTTTTGAATGTTCAAACTCATATATTAAATGGGGATATGATGGGAATCACCAGAGCTGTATTCTGCTTTAGGTCTTTAGGAGCAGTACTAATTTCTGGCATTCCACCTGAGATGTGATATTGTTTTCAATTTCCTATCTTGACCAGAGTGAGGAAAAGGGTAGAGAGAAGTTTCAGAGGCTTCCACTTAATCTTTACTGTGATAGCTCTTACTGCACAGGCCAAGAAACCAATGTGGAAACTCTACCCACTACCACATATCCATTTAAATTATGCTTTTAGGCACCACGGATATTGCCCATGGGGTAGGCTTATGGACCCAGTGAAGCCACTGGGAACCAGACCTGAACCAAAACTCTACTTTTTAGAAATTCTGCCTATTTATTCTCTGTAACAGGTGACCATGATCACATTTTATGTATCAAGGCTTTAATGTCACTATCTCAAATTTTAGAGCTCCACTTCTCCATCTGGGCCCCAGCCTTAGAATAAAATAATTTAAAAAAAAATACTTGCCAAGGTTGAGACTGCTATAGTGGAGCTCCAGAGAGCATAGATATGAATATATTTCTATCTATGTGCATATCTATCTAGCTCTCTATCATCTGTGTATCTGTCTACCTACCTACCTACCAATTATCTATCTACCTACCTGTCTATTTATATTCCAAGTCAGATTCTCAGATTTTTCTGCCCTCTAACTGTTGAAAATGAGATTTTCTTTATATGCAGTCAAAGAACCCTTGGATTAGATAATTCATCTTAAATGGGTGATTAATTTTCCTCTTCCTTTTATTGTATTCCTTTAGTGCACTGAGAGCTCCAGGCAGCAATCATCCTATGCCATGGTCCTTATAAATACTCATTCTACAATAATCTCAAACATCTGAGATATTGTACCTTCCAGTGCATTCCCTTCTATTAGTACCTAATGCCTGCTTAACATCATTAAAATTTTATCGGTGGTACTGATACAGCGTGTCAGAGACTAGCAGTACTCCAGTGATAGATTTGTATTGCTACCTGGCTGGCAGGCAGTTAAGCTCTACAATATTTTTTCTACTTTAGTAAAATATTTTGAAACAAATGAAAAGATAGAAATCAAGGCAGACAATTTTAACTTGCATCAACTCTGTGGTTTTTGTTGTTAAGTTTGCAGAAGGACAAGTGTATGATTATTGATAAATTTATTTCACATTGCTAAAAACTTAAAAGTATCCTTGCTAACCCTGTCCCCTGTAGAAATTATGAGTTTAGCTGGTGTTATGAAACATGCTGCTCTTTCCCTATTTTAAAAATTTCCCTTTTTGTGTATTTACTTAGCGGTCCTTTTTCAAATAAAAATATTACTATTTCCAAAGATTTGTGTCTAGGAGAGTTTTGTAGTTTTGTACACGTAAAGGGCTATATTTTTCTTTCTCCCTTTTTTTGGCTTTTTTTTAAAAAAACCATTATTTGCTTTTTTATTGCATTGTAACAGAGAACCGAACAACTAAGAAGAAAAAAGTTATAACATTTTCATGCTTCAATTTTACCCTCCAACAGTTTGATATACAAATGGGGATCATTTGAATATAATAAACATAAGGTGAAAAACATCTAATCCAAGGATCAAATTTATTTCTCATGAGATAATATATAGTTCTGAATAAAAATTGTTAAAGCTCCAAGCATCTGCTGTTCTTCCTCTTTACTACACACTGGACGAAAAATGAGTGTGGTATAAATGTACAGTGAAACAATTTTTTTTGCTTTTCTCAACATAGATTTACACATTGAAACTGAAAACTTTTTCATTAGAGTTAATTATGTAAGGAAAGAGATAAAAAATTACACATTTATTTACAAGATCACCAACTTAATGCTTCTAAGTAGCTTTTAGTTTTTCTAATTAGTCTTACAACTTTTAAAATTATAATAAATACATTCAAATTTCTTAGAGACATCTCAGCATAGATATAGTATGGTCTGTGCCAAAACACACACACACATACACACACACATGCACTTCTATATTTTATATTTATATACTTATATATTTAACATTTGTTGCTATCTGCAATAAAACATATTTTACTAAAATCTATTTTTGCTGTGATTAAATTCAGCAAAATTATAAAAGCAAATTATTAAGTTGAAGATTCTCAATAATTATTAAAATAACTTTCTAGTTTGTTAGTAGTAGTTTTCTTTGAAATACATTTGGAACTATGTGGAAAAAACTGATAAAAATATTTAATATATTCAACAAGCAGGGCCCAGTAAGGGTAAAATTATAAAATAGTAATTTGGTGTTTTTTTTTACACCAAACTTTTCAAACAAGTGGTGTAGTATTACTCTTCCATGATACCTGGATCCTAGCACCTCAATCAGATCCTAGGTATTAATGAATAACCTCACTCTTTTTGCTCTTACAAATTCCAATCCTGTTTTTATATCAAATTTTCAAACTTTCATGTTTGATACTCAGCTTGTGCCTTATTGTGCCATAGAATCCAGCAGCGGGAAACATAGTTTAAATTGGTCTATCCCCGCTTCTTTCTTTGCATGCTCTTTACTCACTAGCTTGGCTTTCTGGTTCTTTCCAGTGAGGAAAGGAAGGAGGCTGGGAATTAAAGGCAAAATGGTAACGGGACCTTCTGTGACTGGATGTCCAAATGTAGGCTGGTTTTCTCAGGGTGTTGCTCCTCCTGCAGTCCCCTGGAGCGGGTGTTGCCTCCCAGAGGGCTTTTTAATACTGTACCCTGGATCCCTGGCTTCAGGCAGTGACCCCTTGAATCTCTTTTTAGGGTCAATTCTTCCCTCCAGGAGGTTCTCCAGGGTTCTTCCCTTTTCATACAGTTTAGCTGGATACTTTTTGTGTGTCCCCCCAGTTGATGGGCTAGGGAAAGTTTCAAGTTTACTCTACTACATTTCTATGTCCTCATTCTGAGCCCAGAGGTCACTGGGAATAGAGGAGAAAGAAAACTTCAGTACTCTAAAATTTGTCATGAAGCAGGTATCTTTCGATCTTTGCTGTCAACTTTCTGATCTCATTTCTCAAGAGGATCTGGAATTTACAGTTGAAGGAGTTTGTGCTCATTTGAGACACTACTTGAAATTATGGACTTTGAATCTTATACTTACAATAGCATTCAGCACAAAAATCTGTACATGGAAGTTTTTTTTTTTTTTTTAATTTTTTATTTTTATTTACTTATTTATTTATTTTTTTGAGACGGACTCTCGCTCTGTTGCCCAGGCTGGAGTGCAGTGGCACGATCTCAGCTCACTGCAAGCTCCGCCTCCCGGGTTCACGCCATTCTCCTGCCTCAGTCTCCCGAGTAGCGGGAGTACAGGTGCCCGCCACCACGCCTGGCTAATTTTTTTTGTATTTTTAGTAGAGACGGGGTTTCACCATGTTAACCAGGATGGTCTTGATCTCTTAACCTCGTGATCCGCCCTCCGCGGCCTCCCAAAGTGCTGGGATTACAGGCGTGAGCCACCGCGCCCGGCCCATGGAAGATTTTTGAATAGATAACAGTGAAAGTGTCTAGCAGGGTGTCTCATACTAATCCTGGAAAAATAATTACAGCCTCGCTACTTTGGTCTAGGAATGAGATTACAAGGGCATGGAATACACAGTGATTCAATTCTTAGTTTTTGCCTATGTAAAAAAATAGTTTAAATAATAGCGTATCAATACCAGTGCATTAAAAAAAACAAAATGATATTTATTTGTGATCATTTTGGAAGCTATAATAATACCATTTATTTTCTTGGTAAGATAGGAAAAGGCAATGGTTCTACCTCTCTTTGCAACTGTGTAAGTTGGGGAACCAGAGATAATAAGCATATGTAGAGAATGTAAGTCAAAAATAAAATTCTAAGGCTCCAGCTAACTGAATAGACCCCTCCTCTCAGCCAAGAACATTACAAAGTTAACCTGAAAAAGTAGTTGAGGGCATAGTTGCCAGGGGGGTCAGACATTCCTCATTATACCCTCTTGCTTTTGGTATTCAGGCACAACTGACCAGCATTAATGTTAAAACAGAGACCTTAAGACTGACAAAACATTCTTTGTAGCCGTAAAATACCAACATGACAGATGGCAGGCCCTGGAAGATATTGAAATATTTTACCCCAAAATATATTTCTCTGACATATTGTGAAATGGCCCTGCAAAGCTGACTCCTGTGGGGAAAATCTACATTCTGTAGAAAATTGCCTTCCCTTTCCAGGTCTTTTTCCTGATACAAGAGAAAATTAGCTAAGAATCTGGCCCCTTTTTAAGTCTGATAAGAAACATTTACAATCTATTATGTCTGAAGCCTGCTACCTGGAGGCTTCATCTGCATAATAAGAACCTTGGTAGCTACAACCCTTTATATTAATGCAAATGCTTTATATTAACCCTTTATATTAATTAACCCTCTTCTATTGATTCAAGATCTTTAAATAATAGCTTAACTCTTTCAACCGATTGCCACTCAGAATGTCTTTGAATCCACCTGTGACCTAGAAGGCCCCTCTTGGAGTTGTCCTGCCTTTTCAGATAGAACCAATGCACATCTTACATGTATTGATTGAGGTTTTATGTCTCCTTAAAATGTATAAAACCAAGCTGGAGTTCAACCACCTTGGGCACATGTTCTTAAGACCTCTTGAGACTTTGCCTTGTGCCACAGTCACTTATATTTGGCTCAGAATAAATCTCTTCAAATATCTCAGAGTTTAACTTTTTTCATAGACAATAATTTAATTGCTCATGGCATAAACTTAATTGTTTATATTTATATTAATCTTAATGGGACTAAATCCCAACTCAAAAGTATTCCTTATTTTCTTGTATCAATTACTAGCTAGTGAGTCAATAACAAAAAATCTGAAAAAGGACAGGGTGGAGGGAGGAAATGTGGTGAAATCAACCTTCTGCCAGTATGTATATTTCCTTAATTTACAATAAAGATATTTTGAGCAAATTAATCATTAAACCATCAAATCCTAACTTTTCCATTTCCCAAATACAAAATATTTCTAACCTGTGTTATCAGCACAACCTGTATTATTCAAGCTGAGGATAATGGAGCCATGAGTATTTTATGCATACTGCCCAGTACATCTGAGGTTTTATCGGGTATCTAGAGAAAATTCAGAAGGCATTGATAAATGGTGGATCCAACTAAAGAAAGAATATCTCATTTCATAAAGCAGTTGAATAGCAATTTCATCTTCACATCCCGGATAAAACTCAACCAATTATTTTCAAACAAGAACATATTCCAATTAATTTTAAGTTCTGTGTCAAGCAGACTATTGGGATATCTTGGAAGAGTAAAGGCAAAGTCATGTTGGATAAGGACAAGGAATTTAAGATATTTAATTCTGCTGCCTCCAGATTTCTGATAATGGGTGCTGCCTGACCTTCTGTGTACACCATTCCCTGTGGTCAGTGCTCCATATTCTTTTACTTGCCTCTTCATTATCCAACATTCTTCACAGATTCATTCCCAGTGTGGTCTTACCTTGGTTCCCTACATCTTTTACCTCATTTATTCATGGGCATTTTTAAAAATGGTGTTTTATAGAGCGTATTTTTAATATGCAACACAACTCCATTAAAAACCAAAATGAAAGGCAACTAGAAAAAGAAACTAAAGTTTCCAATTTAAGAAACACATATAAATTATTCATGACGCAAAACAGGAGTCACAATAAAAAATCAAAACTATTTCAATTAAACAAAAACATAAATATCACATATCAAAACAAAAATACCATGAATCAAAACTTGTAACATATATATGCAGTGAAAAAAGATACAGAATGTGATTTGCTATTTAGTATTGATCTACATGTGATCAGAGTATAAAGTTTACGTTTTGTTTTTTAATTTAAAAAAAATTTGTACAAATTTATGGGGAATATGAAACCCAGAAATCTGAGGCAGGTCTCAGTTAATTTAGAAAGTTTATTTTGCCAAGGTTAAACACGCATGCCCATGACACAGCCTCAGAAGGTCCTGATGACATCTGCCCAAGGTGTTCAGGGCATAGATTGGTTTTATACATTTTAGGGAGAGATGAGACATCAATCAATATATGTAAGAAGTACATTGGTTCCATCCAGAAAGGTGGGGACAACCTGAAGTAGGGAGGGGGCTTCCAGGTCAGGGGTAGGTGAGGGACAAATGGTTGCATCCTGTTTCTGATAAACCTTTCCAAAGGAGGCAATCAGATATGCATCTATCTCAGTGAGCAGAAGGATGACTTAAATAGAATGGAAGGCAGGTTTGGCCCTGACAAGTTGCCGGCTTGACTTTTTCCTTTAGCTTAGAAATTCTGGGGCCCCAAGACTTTCCTTTCACAGTCCCATGTGCAATTTTGTTGTAAGTATATAATTGATAGTGATCAAGTCAGGGTATTTAGGATGCCTAGCTCCTGAGTGTAATACATTTTTGTTTAACAATATCACCCTCCTTGCTTATCAGACGTTGAATTTATTCCTTGTAACTGTTTTTATACCCTTTAACCCAATTCTCTTCATCTGCCCCTCCTCCACTTACTCATAGACACTTAAATGGTTCTTTGCTGCTTCTAGGTGTCCCCTGACTCATATCCCAGCTCCCAGTGTTAAGATGACTTCCTTTAAGTCAGGGATCTTATTTTTCTCTAATGCGTAGTATAGTACGCTAGGAGCTTTTAAGGTGTTCAATAAGAATAAATTAAATTAAATCCAGTTAAATTTAATTAGACAGAGCCTTCAAAATGTCAAAGATGATCTGTGAAATGAGCTTTGATTCAACTAAATTGCAACTGATAGAGGATTTAATCTATATTGATTAAAGTTCAGTTATATTACATTTATTTTATCTAAATTGATGTTTAAAATATATATGATTATTTTATTCTTAAAATAAAATGTAAATGTTAGAATATTCAGATGTTCAAAACTAAAATGTCAATCAGGAAATATTTTTACTATAATAATGGCATTGGAACTTAACATCTAATTATCTCTCTGATCATTAAAATATTCAATACCGATAGCTTGTAATATATTTATAACATGAAGATATTTCTTAATCATCCCAACATATAGTTGCCTTTTGTTTTCATCAAGAGTTAAAATGTGTGGTGTAACTAAAAGTAAACATTAGATCATAGTAAATTTACTACTGTTTAAAAATAAATAAGAGAAAAAGTAAAAATTATACTTTGTATAAGATTTTTACAACTCTTCTATTATAAAAGCAATAAAAGGATTATGTTTATTGGTACATATTAAGTCTGTTTGCCAATGCTTTTTTAATAACATCATAAAATAAGAAGACTTCACATATAAACATTAACTCAGATATTTCATTTCAAATACATACACTTAAATAAAATTAAAGTTTTCATTTTTTTAATCTTCCCCCCATTTTTTTTAATACAACTGTTTGTTATTTGACTACATTTATGAAGACATCAAAATATAATCAAGCTTGCTGTTGTTTATCCCATTATATTAAGTATTATATTCAAAGATTAAATAATTTCAACTTTATGTAAATTAAAAATAAGTGTTAAATTTGAAGGTAGGAAAATAAGTATAGTTTCTGGTTTATGGATGTTTGCATGCCTTCTGTGAAATGCCAGATATTGTGTACTCATTTTACTTTTGTCTTCTTTGTCTTTTTATCTATTAATTTATAAGCCTTTTGAGTATAGTAGTGATATAATTTTTTAATATACATATGTTACAAATATGATTTTTAAAATATATTGTTGATATTCTCACTTTATCGTTCTTTTATTATTATGGATGTATTAATTGTTTTTTTCTTTGTTAATGTTTGCTTTCCCATTATTGGCAGTATTTATGATAAGAAAACTAATAATAATTGAGTACTTACTATATGCCCATTTCATTTAAAGTACCACAGGTTCTTGAACTAATATCTCATATCCATTGGTTTATTTTGCTTTAGTGCCTATTTTATCTTCATACAATTTTCCAGAACTGCTGCCTTAAGCCCAGTGTTTTCAGTTTTCTGTTTTGTTGTTTTTTTGTAATTGCCTTGGGATTCTTTGCTCCTCTAATTTTTAAATTTTTCTGGCAAACACAAAATGATGAAAAGATGAGGCAAGCTTGGTCTATAATTTTTATTCTGGCAAACCTGTTCTGTAATTTTTCCATTACTTCTGAAAAAAGCTTATTTATATTCATTTCCCATGTCATAATTTCCATTATCTCTTTCTGTCATTAATTAGACTGGGAATGAGAAGCTTTTGGGTTTGCAGAACCCATAATGGATGATGCCAGTAACTATCAGAATTGTTGACAACAACATAAGCTTTGAGTATAGTCTGTAACTTTTAAATATAGATTTTATTTCTTTTTGAGGCTGAAAATCATTTCATGAAAGTTGTTTGAGAATTTGGTCTTAATCTCTGTATCAGTTAAGAGAGGTTTGGTTTATGTTATCTAAATTATTACTAATGACTTAAACAATAAGAATATTTTTTATCTCCTAGAAAGTCTTCGAGATAGATGACTTTAGGGATTAGTTAATTTAGAACCACAACAAAGTCACCTGGACACAGAGGCTCCCCTATCTTTCCATCCTGTCATTTTTAGAATGCTGAATTTCTTCCTCAGATTTGCACCTTAATTGTTAGCACTCCTCCAGGCATGGGAGAGCAGCACTCCCCAATCTTTTTGGTACCAGGGATCAGTTTTATAGAAGACAATTTTTCCATGGACTAGGGGTGGGGGATGGTTTTGGGATGTTTCAAGAGCATTACACTTATTGTGAACCTTATTTCTATTATTATTATATTGTAATATATAAATAAATAATTATACAACTTCTTATAATGTAGAATCTGTGGGAGCCCTGAGCTTGTTTTCCTGGAAGTAGATGGTCCCATCTGGGAGTAATTGGAGACAGTGACACCGGAATTATGTTGCCTATGTCCAGTCTACTCCATAATCTTGTTTTGGTTACTGTCACTACAAAGAAAACCCTGCTTCACAAAGATAAGATATTGGAAACAGGAGCAGGCTTTTCACTGCTTTTGTGGCAATCTCAGGATAATCTCCAGCTTGACTTTAATCCAGAACATATGGAGATTTGAAATTGTCTCAAACATACTTTTAAGGCCACCATCATTTGTGATCTCAAGCAGTTGATTCTCTTCTAGCATGGACAAAGTCCATTCATCTGACTTGTTCTCAAATGAGTTGCAGATCCATTCCTTCCCAGTTCAGTGCTCTTTTCTAGTTTGGAAGTAATGGTGAAACTCTTTTGAAAGTTGAGAGAGGTGATCATGGACCAGCTCGGAGTAAGAAGGCCCTGGCTGAGTCTCTTTCAAAATCTCTACTAATGTCTGAAACATGTCAGAAATTCCAGTCTTCCCTCATTGCCCCATAATTCCAGTTTGGCTTTGAATGCAACTACTTTATCTGATGGCTTGAACACAGTTGTCAGTCTTCCTTGAAGTGACAGATTGAGTTCCTTGACCAGGTTGAATGTGCCACACAAGTAAGCAAGTTTTGCGATCCATTCTGCCTCACTGAAGTATGCTGCCAGGGGTGACTTTTTCTATAAGAAGTCTCTGGAGTGGCTCTCATAACTCAAAAACTCTGACTAGTGATCTACCTTTAGACAGCCCTCTCATTTCAGAGTATAAGAGAAGACGTGTTTGCTCTGCATCCATCTCTTCATAGAGTTGCGCAAACAGATGTGAGTTAAGGGTATTTAATGTGGTTGATAATTTTAATTACATCCTGCAAAATGTGGTTAAGTTCAGGTGACATTTTCAGTTGTGAAATTCAGGTGACATGGCATTTTTCAGCTAGCCATCATTTCTCTATGGGTGACATGGTGCATAGACTCATATTCAGAAGTGACCTCGTTGACCAGAGTGGTGAAACCAGAAAACTGTACAGTCATGGCAGCCACTTCATCCATGCATACTTACACAAAATGAACAATTTCCCTGATATGTAATCATTCAAAGACTTGAATAGTTCTGCAGCTGTGGTGGTGTTGGTTGGCCAAAAATTTGCCCATAACATATTCTCATGTACATCCTCCTGAAAAATATATCACACAAAACCGAGAATTGTAGCCCTGTTGTCAACATTGGTAGACTCATCAATCTGGGTTGTGTACCATGGTGACTCATTAATCCTTTCTAACAATTGTGCTTCAATATCTTCTGCTGTTTCATCAATTCATCTAGTTATAGTGCTAACTGAAAAGGGAACACATGTCACCTTTTAAACTGCAGTCTCTCCTAAATGTTCACAATGGATGTTTTCAGTAGCAGGTAGGATCAACCTTTACCAGCAGTAAAAGACTTCTTAGCATTAGCAATGCAGTTAGCCACTAAGGGTGATGCTGTCAGTGCAGACACATTTGTTAAAGTGGTGTCCTTCAATAATTGCTTCTATTCTTTGTGTTCACATTTTTTTCTTTTGAAAAACTCCATAGCTTGTCTTTTAATACAGGGTGCTTGATCGCCATGTGGAGAAGCAGCTTTGAAGATTTCATAGCTTCGTTGAATAGCCTGTTGCCATGTGTTATATAAAGCAGGATTGGAGTATGTGAATCACCTGTTGCAGTGAATCTGCAATTTAAATCGGACTCTTGGTATTTTCTTTTAAATACAACTTTCTTTTGTTGGCAGTCATAGAGTCTTCTGTTGGCCCCTCATTGGGTCTTTACCCCTTTTCAAAGAAATATTCCAGTGACATTTGGTTTTTACTCATTTTGGCTAGGGTTAGCTTGTGGACTTACCAAAACTGTGACTGAGACAAGTATACAGTGCAGGAAAGAGGGGTAAACAGAAGTGGTAAATAAAATAATGAGTGGGCCTCGTGTGGACTAAAATAAGTGTCAGATTCTGACTTAAAGCCTGCCACCAGAAGCAACTATACAGTTGAAATATATCAACTCACTTACTACTATAATGCCTGCCACCAGGTGCAGCTTAATTGTCACTTGCCACTCACTGATAGGGTTTTGTTATGAGTCTGCAAGCAATTGATTTATTATGGTCTCTGTGCATTCAAGCCTCTCTGCTAATATTAATCTGTATTTGCAGCTGCTCCCCAGTACTGGCATCACTACCTCAGCTCCAAGTCAGATCATCAGGCATTAGATTCTCATAAGGAGCACACAACCTAGATCCCTCCCATGCCCAGTTCACAATAGGGTTCATGCTCCTATGAGAATCTAATGACACTGCTGATCTGACAGGAGGCAGACCTCGGAAGGTAATACAAGTGATGGGGAATGACTGTAAACATAGATGAAGCTTTTCCTGCTTGCCCATTACTGTGTGTCCTGATTCTTAACAGGCTACAGACCAGTATAAATCTGTAGCCCAGGAGTCATGGACCTCTAGGATAGAGGATGTTTCTTCATTGTGTTTGTACCCCTTTATCTGTGAAGAAAACATTTCCACAAAATGCACAGAAGGCACAGACTCACATTTCCATCCCATTGGCCAGACTAGGTTATAGGTCTACCTTTCAATCCCAAATTGATAAAAGTGAATATAACCACCATTATTAGTTTAGAGCAGTTAATTAAGATTCAGTCCCAATAACTAGGTTCTTGATCTATGTGCGCTTTGCAGCCTAATGCCTAACCAAATCAGGCTTCTGTTAGCAAGCAAAACAGGAGTGAAGTGCTATTGACTAGATGAATATGTTTCTGATGCAAAATTATCAGGAGTTAGTTTGACAGTATGCAAGATAACTTAATCATCCAGTAGATTAGAAAGGCTCATAAAAACAGGACCGTTGAACTTAAATATAAAACTTCAAACTATTAGAAGATATCATTGGAGAAACTCTTTGGGACATTGATCTGAGCAAAGATTTCTTGAGTAATATCCCAAAAGGATAGGCAACCAAAGCATAAATAGAGAAACGGGATCACATCTAGCTGAAAAGTTTCTGCCCAGCAAATGAAACAATCAACAAAGTGGATAGAAAACCCACCAAATGAGAGAAAATATTTGCAAACCACCCATTTTAAAAGGGATTAATAACCAGAATTTATAAGGAGCTAAAACAACTCAATAGCAAAAAATGAAATAATCTAATTACAAAATGGACAAAAGATCTGAATAGCCATTTCCAAAACAAGGCATACTAATGGCCAACAGATATATGAAAGAATGCTCAACATAATTAATCATCAAAGAAATGTAAATCAAAACTACAATGAGATATTATTGTTTTAATTTAATGTAATGTAACTTAATTTAGGAGAGCTAAGTAATTAAACGTGAGGCCAAAGTACGTAAGAAAGTGGCAGTCTTTTATTGCAAATATGCATACACTCTCAGACGAGGTTCACTGGTCCTCAGGTGTGGGGGGCCAGGGAAGTCGCGCTGGCGCTCTCGGGTGATGTTCTCCGGTCCACAAATGCGGGGGGCCGAAGAAGTCATGCCGGCTCCTGCCGGCGGTGGACTTTTATGCCTGGGAGCTGGAAGGGGAGGAGTTTGGGGCGTGTATGTAGGAGTGGCTTCTTGAATTTCGGTGTCCCCGGCTTGACGTCATTCTGCGCATGTTCAGTTGATTTGGTTCTTTTCCCCGGCGCGGGAAAATCTGTGATGAAGAACCCGGAAACAATGGGGACTGCTCCATCTTGTTCACCTTCCTCCATCTTGTCCCTTTTCCCTCACCCAAACAATTATCTCACTCCAATTAAAATGGCTGTTATCCAAGACAGGTAATCACAAATGTTGGCCAGGATATGGAAAAAGGGGAACCCTTCTACACTGTTGGTTGGAATGCAAATTAGTATAGGCACTATGGAGAACAGTATGGGGATTCCTTAAAAATCTAAAAACAGAACTACCATGTGATCCAGAAATCTCACTATAGAGTATATATCCAAAAGGAAGGAAATCAGTATATCAAAGATATATCTGCTCTCCCATGTTTATCGCAGCACCATTCACAATAGCCAAGATATGGAAGCAATATAAGTGTCCATAAACCAGTGAATGAATAAAGAAATGTGGTATATGTACATAGTGGGATATTATTTAGCCATAAAAAGAATAAAATCCTATCATTTGCAACAACATAGATTGAACTGGAGGACATTATGTCAAGTGAAATAAGCCAGGCACAGAAAGAGAAATATTACATGTTAGCACTCAAATGTGGGAGCTTAAGGAAAAAACTGAACTCATGGACATAGAGAGTGGAATGATGTTCGTCAGAGGCAGAGTGTTGCGGAAGTCAAGGACCCCAAATAGAGGGACCAGCTGGAGCCATGGCAGAGGAATATAAATTTTGAAGATTTCATGGGCATTTATCCGTTCCCAAATAATACTTTTATAATTTCTTATACCTGTCTTTAATCTCTTAATCCTGTTATCTTCATAAGCTGAGGATGTACTTCACCTCAAGACCACTGTGATAATTGTGTTAACTATACAAATTGATTGTAAAACATGTGTGTTTGAATAATATGAAATCAGTGCACCTTGAAAAAGAACCAAATAACAGCAATTTTTAGGGAACAAGGGAAGACAACCATAAGGTCTGACTGCCTGCAGGGTTGGGCAAAAAGAGCCATATTTTTCTTCTTGCAGAGAACCTATAAATGGATGTGCAAGTAGGAGAGATATCGCTAAATTCTTTTCTTAGCAAGGAATATTAATATTAATACCCTGAGAAAGGAATGCATTACTGGGGAGAGGTCTATAAATGGCCGCTCTGGGAATGTCTGTCTTATGTGGTTGAGATAAGGACTGAGATATGCCCCTGGTCTCCTGCAGTACCCTCAGGCTTACTAGGGTGGGGAAAATACTCCACCCTGGTAAATTTGTGATCAGACCTTGTATAAATTTGTGGTTCTCTGCTCTCGAACTCTGTTTTCTGTTGTTTAAGATGTTATCAAGACAATACATGCACTGCTAAACACAGACCATTATCAGTAGTTCTGCTTTTGCCCTTTGCCTTGTGATATTTGTTGGACCCTTATTAGTAGTTCTGCTTTTGCCCTTTGTCCTGTTCCCTCAGAAGCATGTGATCTTTGCTCAGCTTTTTGCCCTTTGAAACATGTGATCTTTGTACCTACTCTCTGTTATTACACCCCCTCTCCTTTTGAAACCCTTAATAAAAAACTTTCTGGTTTGAGGCTCAGGTGGGCATCACAGTCCTACCGATATGTGATGCCACCCCCAGCAGCCCAGCTGTAAAATTCCTCTCTTTGTACTCTTTCTCTTTATTTCTCAGTTGTCCGGCACTTATGGAAAATAGAAACAGCCTACATTGAAATATTGGGAGTGGGTTTCCCTGATAGAAGAGAAAGGTAGCAGGGGCTGGGGGATAAAGTGGGATGGCTAATGGGTGCGAAATTACAATTGGATAGAGGAAGTAAGGTGTTGTATTTGGTAGCACAATAGGGTGACTATAATCAGTAATAGTTTATTGCATATTTTCAGATAACCAAAATAATGGAATTGCAATGTTCCTAACACAAAGAAATGATAAAAGCTTGAGGTGATAGATACCCCAATTACCCTTATTTTATCTCTGTACATTGTATTATTCCCCTATCAAAACATCACATGCACCCATAAATATATGTTACTGTTATGTACTCTTAATAATTAAAATATTAAAATTAGAAAAATAAAAATTATAAATTATAAATACATATAGAACCCTTGAGATCATTAGTAAAATTTCAGGGTCCTAGTTCTTGTGATGTTTTAGGGCCCTAGTTCTTCCTAATGTTCTGAATGTTGGGCATGACTGATATGTTAGTAATACAACAGTCTTTCTTAGAAATTGGATTGAGGCCTGGGCGCATTGGCTCATGCCTATAATATCAACACTTTGGGAGGTCCAGCCAAGTGGATTGCCTCAGGTCAGGAGCTTGAGACCAGTCTGGCCAACAAAGTGAAACCCCGCCTCTACTAAAAATACAAAAAAATTAGCTGGGCCTGGTAGCAGGCACCTGTAATCTTAGCTACTCGAGAGGTTGAGGCAGGAGAATCCCTTGAACCCAGGAGGTGGAGTTTGCAGTGAGCCAGGATTGCACCATTGCACTCCAGCCAGGGCAACAAGAGCAAAACTCTGTCTCAAAAAAGAAAAAAAAATTGGATTGACTACTTTTGTCTAGATAACATTTAGGATTTATTCCTTCCAAATGCTGTGGTACCATTCAGAGTCACATGACCATAAATATATTTCATCACACTATTTTTCTAATTGTATTCTTTATTTGTTTTAGGGTCATAACAGATAATAGGAAGTTTAGAGTAGAACATTTCATTCTTCTTACATTGGCTGGGTCTCAGACACTCATCTGTTATATGAAGAATTCTTCTGTATTTATCTTTTTTTTAAAAAAAAAATACATATATACTTCCAAGCAAACTTTCTTTGAAGAAAAGAATTTTTTTCTGACATGATGGATATAGGTAGATTTGAAACCCATCATTGTGGAATCCATCTTGATTACTGTATCTGATGGGCAGACTCAGGTATTCCCACATAAATTGATAAGAATTTGAGTGTTTTTGAAGAAACAACAAACACATAAAAACATTTAAATTAGATTTAGTCCCTGGTGACATTTCTGACATTCATTTTTATTTTTCCATTCTGTTATAATCAGAATTATATTCATTATTATGATAAATATGGTTTGACAGTGGTCCAAGATATATTAAATCTTTTCCATTTTTAGGTTTACTTAAATGAGAAACAAAGTGCACTTTCCCTTCATATCTAAGTATATAAAATTTGTTGACTATTGAATATCAAACAATGATAATTGGCTTTCAATATTTTCTTATTGCAGTGAGTTTTAACATTCAAAATAAATTATGTTTTTAATTCAATAATTACTTTTGCATGGAGAAAGACAATTTCATATCTACACTCTGTAAACTTCTGTATAATCAGAGGAGCAATTAGTTATTTTACTTAGGGAATAAATTAATTAAAAGACATAATTTATTTTTCCACTGGTATTTTAGTATGGTTAACTTAACCTTAAGTAAGCACTTGAGCTTACTTAATTGACTGCTGAGTACTGGAAAAGCAAAAATGAATGCAACCTTGTTCCTGTTTTCAAATTTAAAATCTAGTATGCATTGTTAGTAAAGCTCTGATAGATGTCATGGAGAATCCACAACTCAGAAGGATTTTTTTCTTGCTTCTAAAGAGTTTACAGTCTAGTTGGGGGTTTAAAACATGAAAACATACACAGTAAGTAGCAAGATGAGTTAGTCTCAATTGAGGGATAGATGCTACAGGATGTCAGGTGTGAGATGAGCTGTGTGGCCAAATAATGCCTACTGAGAATGGGAAGCTTGTGATGCACTGTAAAGGAAAAGTAGGACTTGGCTAAGTAGAAAGGAGAAAGGGCACATACGTTTACTGCAAAGAATCATGTTTTAAACAATGATTTAGAAATGAGCAAATGCGTGGTGCGTGAAAAGTTTGGACAATTCAGTGGGCGATGAATAATAGGCAGGTCCAGAGAGGAAGGAGAAAAGAGAAAGCAGAGGTCAGGCTAGGCCAGATTCCCAAGGGTAGTTTAAAAAATAAGCTAAACAGCTAAGCCAATGTAAAGTTTGAATATCTTCTCTTTTTCCCTTTACTCACTTATCAGGGCCACTCCCCACCCTTCTCTGCCTTGCCCTTTACCCCAAGACTGGCCTGCAGGATTACATCTAAGGGCTCTTCTGTCTTCTGGCTTGTAGTTAGAGTCAGCCTTGGGAGAGAAGCAGCAGGAGACCAGAAAGAAGTAGCAGAGTGGAGATCATAGTGTTTCTTCCCTAGAATCCTCTGCAGAATTTCTGGCTGAATCTAAGGCTGAAGGTTGCAGCTCCTGTCAGATGGCCCTCTCCACACAGTCCTCTAAGTTGTCAGGTTCTAGAAAACACATCCACCTCTCATTATTTAGGCCTACAGGAGGTGCCTGTGCCCTGCCCTTTGCCCCAGGATATTCCATCTGATTTGCCTACATCCTTAATAGCTAGTTTCTTCATTTTGTTCTCATAGTAACCAAGTGCCATGTGGTATCTCTTTTCTGGTAGGTTCCTGACTGGTAGAGAGGGAAATAATGAAGGAATTGTTTTAAGAATGTTAATATTGTGGCAGAAATAGACAGATTGACAAATTAGAACTAGGGAGAAAATTAACAAATAGAAATGAGCATTTAAGGGCCAAATCAAGGTAAAGAAGGTACAATTGCCATTGAGAGATTAGTGACCAAAAGTGATGAACAACAAAAACAGCAACAAAACATTAAACATAAACTAAATAGTCATGAGGATATCAAGAATATGAGAATTGGATGGGAATTGGAATTTATTACATAAAAATATCAACAAGTAAAGGACGAAGTTTGAGTCACTAGTAAAATTCTAGTATCATACACAAAATAGAGGATAAAGATCTCTAAATTAGAGGAAAGAAACAGAATTTTAGATTACAAGTTTTAGATTACATTCCTATGTTCATGGAGAAATGTCCAGTAGAGCGTTGAGATGTGACTGGCATTATAGAAATAGGTCAGAAATGGAGAACAGTTTAGGAATATTCCAAATGGTAGTGACACCAGGTCATCAGAGTTGATGAGTTCTCAGGCAACGCAGCCACCTACAGTGAAGAACAGAGACCTGAAGACGAAATCCTTGGAAGAGACTCCCACTAAGCAAGCCTGAGAAGAAAAAGAGGGCAGTAAGAGAAACTGAGAAAAAAATTCCAGAGAGATAGTTGAAAAAGGACTCATAGGGTAACGATTAATAAAGAGCCTATTTCAGTGCTGTGTAGCTTATCATGTGGTTCAATTGAAGTATTTCTGTTTGATTAATAGTCAATAATTTGTGATATAATTTTTGTCATCATAAATATTACAACATGATTAAAATAGGAAAAGGAATATTATTTCTTTGGATGTCCCAATACATCCAAATGGTGTCAACTGCTCTTCCCTCTCTGGGTTTTGGTTTCAATGTAGAGGATTCACATCAACTAAATATTTTTCTCAGTATAGATACGCATGTAGAGGGATGATGCTAATGACTTCACTGTAACAAAGATGTAGATAATTTGGAACCCTCATCCTTTATTGTTTTTCAAGTTCTTCTGGGGAAATTAAGTCAGGTGGGTTTCCAAGCATCACCTGTTCAAGCAATATGTGAAGTACAATAGCACCCAGATCCCCGCCCCATCCTTAACTGACACTGAACCTTTTAAAAGTATTTTTCAGCACTCCCTTTATTTAGCATCAGGTCAGTTCCTTGCTTTTATTCTGTTTTGAGGCTACTGTAATAGAAAATGGGGCAAGAAGAATGTCATTGAAATATTTAGCTTGCTAAATTAAAAAGAAAGTAAAAGCAAAATGCTTTTTTTTTTCCTGGTTGTATTTCAGTGACTAGTTATAAAGAAAAACTCTATTGCATTGATTTTTTTTTTTTTTTAAATTTTACTACCTGATCTTTAATGCATTCAGTATGACTATGTGCCAAAGAAGGGGTTTGATTATGGAATAAAATGATGTAATGATATTCTGTAGAGGACAAATCTGTCTACATGCAAAATTACTTAATGCAAAGTTACTTAAGACCCTTTGCATTTCACTTGGATTATGTTATCTACCTCATGGATTTGCAAAAATGTCGATAGAGACAACTTGTGGAAACTTGTGGAATCAAGGGATAATTGGTGCTCATGAAAGGGAGTGGCATGGAAGATTGAGAAAGAACCACAGGAAACAAGATGTAGATGGTCCAGTAAATAAATTCTCTGCATGTAAAAAATGTACTGAGTAGTTATAATTTATACTTACTGTTAATAGCCTGATAAAATAATGCCTGTGCAAGAAAGTAGAGCTAAGGTGTCAAAGGAGAAGAAATGATTATAGTTTTTTGAGAAAAGAGATCAGAGAAATAACAATATAACAATTTAAATTAACCTATACCTGCCATTTAATATACAGATTTGATAATCTTAAATATTTGAAAAGCTATATAAATATAATGTTTTTAAAAAATAATACTAAAAATAAATATCTGTTGTTATAGTTTTTTAGCATTTAATAGCTATCTTTTCCTCAGTGATTCTGTATGTGACTCTAAGGACACACAGTTAGCAAAGGGCAGGAATTGAGTCAGCTGACAAATTAGAGCCAAACTGAGTGATTCTGTATGTGACTCTAAGCACACACAGTTAGCAAAGGGCAGGAATTGAGTCAGCTGACAAATTAGAGCCAAACTGCCTGACTTCCAACATTGACCCTGCCACTTACCATCTGTGTGGCATTAAGAACGTGCCTTAGCCTTCTGGGTCTCGTTTTTCTCATTTTCTAAAATGACTATTTTAACAAACAACTTCATAGGGTAATTATGAGATTTCAGTGAGTCTTGAGCATGGCACCTAATACATAGGAAGCATTTTATGCCTTAAATAAATAAAATAAGACAAAAAAGACTGATGTTGCAAGATTCATGTATATATAAAATACTCATATGATTTTTAGCTATATATATATATATATTTTATATATATATATATATATATATATTTTTTTTTTTTTTTTGAGACAGGGTCTCACTCTGTCACCCAGGCTGGAGTGCAGTGGTGTGACTTCAGCTCACTACAACCTCCACCTCCTAGGTTCAAGGGATTCTCCTGCCTCAGCCTCCCCAGTAGCTGGGATTACAGGCACACACCACCATGCCCAGCAAAATTTTGTATTTTTAGTAGAGACGGGGTTTCACCATGTTGGCCAGGCTGGTCTTGAGCTCCTGGCCTCAGTGATCCACCTGCCTCAGCCTCCCAGAGTGCTGGTATTACAGGCGCGAGCCATTGTGCTCGGCCCAAAAATATACATTTAAATTAAGAGAATTGTACTCATATCAAGGTGAAAAAAAATAAACAATTATTTGAACAGTTACATTATTTGTTAGAATGCATTTTAGAAGTATTGAATCCAGGTGTCCTGGTTGGGTCTCTTATTGCCTAGCTATGGGAACTTGAGCAGTGAAGAGCTTCACTCAGTCCCAGGTTGCTGTGAAGACTGTTACAGATGAAGTGCTTGGCTGCAGAAGGTTTTGCACAATTGCCAGTAGTTTATTTCTTCTTCAACAAATCCATCCCTCTCTGCCCTCTTGGGCCATGAGTTCTGAGTACCAAAATTCTCTCTCCCCATATCTAAAGATCAGTGATTTGGGGGAATTTTTTAAAAAATTTGATTCTATACAGCTTTTTATTCTTTGCTAGTGCCATAAATATTTAAAGATCTCTTCTGAAATTCTTTACAGCTTCTGAAAATACACGATAATAAATGCTTTGAAGGTAGCTTAATCTTTACTAGTGGTTCCTCTATCAACATGCCTTTCACATTGTGTTGTTTTCCTTTGGAGTTGTTTGGTTTGTTCTACTTGTTCAGGCAACAAACAACCTCAATGTTTTATTCGAATGCACTCTGACATTTCAATTTGTCCCCAAGTTCTGTGGAGTAATGCTTTCTGACCATACCATTTCTTACTTTAGAAGCATTTGGAATTACACTACCAATTATTTGAGATGTGTACTGATATACTCTGTGAATATCTGTGTATAGATTTACTATATTCAGACACAGAGTATCTCTCTGAGTATAGATATTCTATGAATAGGTCTATAATCTGTATAGATATTCAACAAAGACCAAATGCCTAGGTTTGACTATGAAAAAAGTTCCCTGGATTACTGAAGTGTTCCTTATGGATTAGTTACTGCTAGTGAAGTGTTCCTTATGGATTAGTTACTGCTACAGGTTTGAAGTTAATCACAGGGGCCTATGCTTCTTCCTGACTTGTTGATGGCAGAAAATCTAAGTACATTTAGCAATAGTTCAAGAACCATGGTTTGTTCTGATAAAAGAAAAACTTCAGCCGAATTAAATTTAAAACAGTTAAACTGAGTGATGAACCATTGATGAATCAGGCAGCCCCCAGAATCACAGCAGATTCACAGATACTCCAGCGCAGCCACATGGTGACAGAAGATTTATAGACCATAAAAGGGAAGTGATGTACAGAAATCAGCAGTGAGGTACAGAAACAGCTGGATTGGTTACAGATTGGCATTTGCCTTATTTGAACACAGTTTGAACACTTAGCAGTCTATGAGTGGTTAAAGTATGGCTACTGGGATTGGCCAAGACTCAGTTATCATTAGAAGCACATACTACTATGTTAGGTTTTCAGTCCAGTCTGACCGTTAAGCTAGGTTAAAGTTCATTCACAGGACCCAAACATAGAAGTACAGAGTCCTTCTCAGGCCATATTTAGTCTGCTTTAACAATTCCCCTCTTTGGTCATTTTCTCAATTTTGAGAGCTTGACCCAAACTTTAGTCATTGACGTCACTATCACCATCGTAAACATACCTATATGGTCTTGAAACCCACTGACAAACAGTAAAACAGTAGGTTTTGCAAGCAGGGAACAAGAACTGAGTAGAGGGTATCTCTTTATGCTAGATCATTCTGTTTACAGGAGAAAAAACCTGGCCTATTCTAGGATCTATATGTTTCCTTAAAGTCTTAGTTTGATTATGTCACATTTAGTATGAGTGACTCCATTTTAATTTGGTTTGGTCTGTTGGGGCCTAGTGCATGAGCTCAGTCCAAAATTATAGTCTCCCATCATTTTGTTTAAAAAAAAAAAAAATTCCCCCTTTTGGCCAGGTTCTCACTTAGTTGAGAGTGTGACCAAAACTTAGGGCCTTAGCACCACTCTCAGTTACCATCATTTTGGGTTTCCTTTTTTCAGCACATTATCTATTGTTTACGGTGTCCTCATGGTTGCACATTTCTTTCAGCTTTTGTGATTCCAGTTGAAGAGAGACCATTTGACTTTCTAGAGATGGCTGCATGCAAACATTTAAAACCTATGAGAGAATACAGTGCACCAGGGAGACCATTATTATGACTATTGGAAGGATAATACCAAGAGTGTGGATTGTGCTCCTTATACAGGGTTCCCATAAACCAAACCACCTAAAATTAAATAGATTAAAGAATGAGCTACATGAAGAGTCTACTTGCTTAACTAAGTGGTCTTTTCATTAATCCCCTACAACTGAAATTTTATAATCTACATTTGATGTATTTCTCCATAGGCCACAAGTGTCAGCAGCTGCACAGGTATATTTGTGTTTAGACAATTGTATTATTTAGCATAACTTTCACAAACAAATTTAAAGTCCGTTATGTAAACATAGTCTTTACTGTAGAATCTGCTATGGAGCCTATCATGAAGGATACATTTCTAATTATTGCCTCTTTTCTTCTAAACCATGGAAACGGACCTAACAAATGATGTCCTTCTAGAAGAGTTAAGGCCTTCTGGCAATGTTCTCTTTAACCCATAATTTGGGTTAAGAGGAGTTTTGACCGATTATGAGGCAATGTATGTACCATTAAAATTTCTCACTTACATTGGGCCTTCATGTTTTATCTATCAAAGTATAAGGTAATTAATGTATGAGATTGGCTGCAAAATCCTTCGCAAATAAAAGTATTCCCTATAAGTGCACATTTTCAACTCCCATTGTTCATAGAAGATAAACAAGAAAAAAATATTCAAAGATAAGGGTCTCATGATAATAGAAGTCTTGATCCATGATCTTGGGAAAAGCTGTTCACATCAAGGATGCCATCTTTTCTAGGGAGAAACCTTCCTGGTTAGTTTAACCTTAAGGGTTCCAGTGGGTGTATAGTTCCAAGACTGTAAAGAGACCCTTGTCAGTTGTGAGATTGTAAACCCAAGGTTCAAGGTTCTAAAGTTTTGCTGTAGTGTGAATAGCAAGGACAGTCTTTCTATGATGTCCTCATAAGATCCAGTCTTTGGGTTCTAGATTGTGAAGGGGTTGTCCTCAGTGAACCATATAAAGCTTTCTTTACCTGGTGAAAATATACTGCAGTATAATAATCTACTGTTATAACATCAACCCTCTTTCATGGGAAAGTTTTAATACAATCAGAAAACATTCATTGAAAATGACAATTGGGCTGGGCATAGTGGCTCATGCCTGTAATCCCAGCACTTTGGGAGACTGAGGTGGGTGGATCACCTGAGGTCAGGAGTTTGAGACCAGCCTGGCCAACATGGTGAAACCCGTCTCTACTGAAAATACAAATTAGCCAGGTGGTGGCAGGCACCTGTAATCCCAGCCACTGGGGAGGCTGATACAGGAGAATTTCATGACCCTAGGAGGCGGAGGTTGCAGGGAGCTGAGATTGTGCCATTGCACTCCAACCTGGGCAACAAGAACAAAACTCTATCTCAAAAAAAAAAAAAAAAAAAAAAAAAAAGGAAATGACAATTGAACGAAATTTCTTTGTAAATGTTTAAGTGGCCCATCAGGTAGCCAAATGTACCTGAAGCTTTGATTGTCTTCTCAGGAATATGGAATCAAACATTGGTTTTAAACTATTTCTGCAATTTATAAGTCACCTCATCAATGTATTCAAATCGGATCATTTTATATTTTCCATGATAAGTCATGGAATGCAGAACCTTTAATAGCAGAAGCTTTAAGGACTCAGGAAGGACAAGGCAGCCATCCTGGTTCTCCATGAGTCCATGCTTAACATTAGACTTATATCCTCTTGAATACTAGTTGATTTTCTAATTTAGGTGTACAGCACTGATAACTAAAGGGTTATCACAAGTAATTTGACTTAGACTGTGGAGTTCAAATTGTGTACCTAAACAATTTCAGTATCGGTTAGTTTAACATGAATGTCTGGAAAAACATTTTCTCCATATTTAATTTTTTTTGTTCTACTTGGGTTGGCAGTTTTATACAAAGAAATTTGGTTACTTCTGTGGTATACAATAACTTAACATAATAACCTTAATTATGATTGACAACATATACTCAGACATATTCAAATTTTAGAAATCCCATACAATTTTGAAACATGTATTAATAACATTTGCTAAAATATAACCTGAAGATTAAACATTATTTTCATTTTGACAGTGATTCCCATGTAACTTAGCATGTTAAAGAATTCTGTTTACCTGTCTTTTGGATGCTTTAAACGCCCTCTGTAGCCTCCCAAAGTTAGAGATCAGAAAAGACCATTTTGAAGCTTAAATTTGATTTTGGGAAGCCTATTAAATATCTTAAATGTTTAAAACACTTGATATTATAAACTAGAATTCCAGGTCACCATAAGTCATTCATTTAGCCAAAATGATGACTCAAAAAATTTTTAAAAGGCAAAAACCTTTACTCATTGATAATGGGAAGACTTAGGTTTCCAAAGAATCTGTCTTTTGTCTTCCCCAAATAAATTGTTTGTATAGTATATTTAAAAGGCAAACAAAAATTTTTCTTTTATTTATTTATTTGTTTATTTATTTTTAGATGGAGTCTTGTTCTCTTGCCCAGGCTGGAATGCAGGAGCATGATCTTGACTCACCGCAGCCACTGCAACTCCTAATCTCAAGTGATATGCCCTCCTCAGCCTCCCAAAGTGCTGGGATTACAGGCATGAACCACCATGCCAGGCCAACATTTTTCATTATCTTTTAATATTACATGAAAATTTTGTTCAAGAGAGAAAGCCAAATTTCACCCTTGCACTAGTGGACTATTAAGGTCAACCCCAATTTTCAATAAAACCTTATATACAAATCTATCCAATCTTAAATCAGTTTGACCACAAGGCAAGATTTTTATAAACCTTTTATAACCCTTTACAAATTTTTGTTAAAGAGAAAATTAGTGCTTTAAGAAAACCCTGTTGCACTTTTATTTTGATGTTCAATCTACCAAAAAACAAATAACATCCCTTTAAATGTAGTGAATATTTTCACACATAGAGTTTTTTTATGAGGTTAATTTTTATATACCTTCCACAACTTGTTTAAACCTTTAGCTTTATTTAATTTAAAACAATCCTTTAACCTTCTAAACTAGGCAAAAATTTACATTCCCATACCTTCTTATAATGTCTTACCAAAAACACATTTCATTCTCCTTACATCCCTTGTATGTAAGCCTATTTTTTCAGTAGTCTCAATTACATGTTATAGTGGTAATTTTTAACAATTTCACTTTTGGTGCATAAATTTTCTTTTATAAAGCCTTTTACAACATGTAGGCTATCTATGACATCCTTGGACTTTCTGACTTGTCCTAAACATCCCTGTTTTTAAACAACCAGTCACTTTACTTTAGGACAAGAATTTACCATGAATTATATGAATTATCTTTCTTTATAACTTTCTTTGCATAGCAAGGAACCATGGCTAATTCCACATATCCCTAGGCCTTATTTAGAATTTAATGTTTCCAAAATAAATTGAACAATTTTCAAAAGTCAAAGCAGTTTATGACCTTAAAGCACTTAGCAAACCTAATATCTGACCTGCATAAGTTAGATGAAATGTTTTTATTTTGCTAATACTCTTTAAAGCTGTTCTTATTTCCCAAAGATTACTAAAGTTATATGAACTAAAAGGCATTACTGTTTTTATTTCACTTTCAAAATATTTAAGTGCTTATTTTTGTTTAAGCCAATTAGCGCTTTTTTATATAAACATTACACACACAACACATATATAACTACACAGACAGAAAGAGAAGATTACTACAGTAGTTGTAAGATTTTTCATTTGCCTTTTTTTAGGTTTCTTAATTGGTTATTGGCTTTGGGGTGGAGTCCTTGGAAGAACAGAGGCAGGAAAGGCTCTCTGGTGCCTCCTGTTTTTCCTAAGGAGTCCAGACTGTTAGAGTTTGAATAACTGCTTTTAATTAAGCTGAGTTTTAACTATAGGACTCTTTAATAAAGTCATTTTAAATTTAATAGTACCTGACTTTAGATAGGCCAAATGGCTGATATTTCTCACTTTTGAACTTTACCAAAGGTAACCTTCCAGGTACTCAGATAAAGGAAAATTTAAGACAGTCCGTGGAGAAGAAGAGAATTGACAAGGTTACACATACATCAAACCAGAAGAGACTCATTTCTTAAGCTGAGAATCAAACCTGGACTGCCACTGTGAAAGGGCAAAACTCTTAGCTACTGAGCTACAGCAGAGGCTCCAGTATGGTCTCCATTGCCATTGCCAGTAGGAGTCTATAGCAGTTAATTTTGAGATTGCAAAGGCTTTTAACTACTCAAAATAATTTTTAGAGCTAATTATGACCGGAACCCTAAAATTCCTGTATCCTGGAAGGCAGAGACCAAGAGAAAGCACCCCCATGTGGTTATAAGGTTAAGCTCTCAAATACATAAAACAAGATAGAGACCTCATCCAGTTTTTTTGTTTATTTCAGGGACCTGCAGCAATGTTTGTTACTGACCATCTTGCTGGGTCATCTTGAGCAGCGAGCTTATGGGGGCCTAAGCCCATGTTTTATCCTAAGGCACTTTTTGACACAGAAAAACAAATTCATAGCACAAAATGCACCAGATTTACTATAGCTTAAGACTAGCCTCAGAATTCTTTTTTTGCATGAATCAAAACTTTACAGGGGAGATAAAGTGATTTTTACCATTCATTCAACTGGTTTGCACAGAGAGAGAAAAGCCAGAAATCTGACTGGTAAGAAACCCTTACCCTTTTGCCAGCATGCCAGGTTTCTGGGTTTTATTTCCTTGAGCAACCCTAGTGACAAAGCTTATCATACCATAGCCATGGAGGCCAACCCCAACACAGAAGAAAGTATTTTTCTTTTTTTTTTCACTGTGTTGTTGTTCGTTTGGAACGTTCTACTGTAAGTTATCTTTAGTAAGATTTTGCCATTTCTGTAAGACTTTACTGCCTCCCAGGCCTAATGTATAAGTCAGAAGGAACTCAGTTTTCCAAAAATTAAGGATCCAATTTTTTACCTAAAATTGGCTTTACTCTCAGGTTCTCTTGATTAACTTAGTCAATGATTTTTCCTACCTAAGCATGCAAGAAAAATGACACAAAGGGATAGAACACAAAAATCCCTGTGAATTTTTTAAAGCCAAATTGTATAACCCCTGCCATGTTACTGCTTACTACCAGTCCCTTTCTGACCCAGTCAGATGTAAGAGGCCTCGAACTAAATTCAAGACAGTTAATTCCCAGATACAGTTTGTTCCCGGACCCATTCCTGTTTCTGTAATGACTTGCACACCCAGTTTGGATCAGAAATGTGCTCAAAGAATCTCAGAGAGCTCAAAACACAAATCTGTGGAGCTCCAAAATCTGAAAGGGAGCTTACCCACGATCCCCAGCTGCTCTGAGAGATCAATGGACACAATTGGGTCCTGCAGGTACCTTCCGGTTCAGTGCTCCTGGGGATTGCTAGAAGCTCTACTTTGGATCCCACTTCTGACAACATCTGATAAAAGAAAAACTTCAGCTGAATTAAATTTAAAGGAGTTTAATTAAGCAATGAACCATTCACGAATCAGGCAGCCCCAGAGTCACAGTAGATTAACAGAGACTCCAGCACAGCCACATGGTGGAAAAAGTTTTATTTATAGACAAAAAAAAAAAAAAAAAAGGGAAATGACATACATAAATTGACAATGAGGTGCAGAAACAGCTGGATTGGTTACAGGTTGGCATTTGCCTTATTTAAACAAAATTTGAACACTTAGCAGTCTATGGGTAGTCAAAGTATGGCCGTTGGGATTGGCCAAGACTCAGTTATTGTTACAGGCATCTACTTCTGAGTTAGGTTTTCAGTCTTGTCTGACTATTAAGCTAGGTTACAGTTCATCCATAGGGACTTAAATTTAGGAGTACAGAGTCCTTCTCGGGTCATATTTAGTTTGCTTTAACAGTTCCCAGTAAGTTTCTTATTAAAATGCAACATAGGCCAGGTGCAGTGGCTCACACCTATAATCCTAGCACTTTGGGAGGCTGAAGTAGGGAGATCGCTTGAGCTCAGAAGTTCAAGACTAGTCTTGCCAACATGGCAGAACTCTGTCTTTACACACACACAAAAAATACAAAAATTAGCCCGTCATGGTGCATGCCTGTAGTCCCAGCTACTTTGAGGGCTGAGGCAGGAGGATCACTTGAACCCAGGAAGTTGGGGCTGCAGTGAGCCTGGATTATGCCACTGCACTCCAGCCTTGGTGACAGACTGAGACCCTGTCTCAAACACACAAACAAAACAAAACAAAAAACACAATATAAGTAATGGCTGAACGCTATGTTTTTATTAGATGTTATAGTGTAAAAACTAGAAGCAGAATGTCAAAAACATAAGATTAAGTTTCAGGATAAGCTTTCCTCCTTTGGTAGAATTACTTTTTAATTACACGTTTGTTTTTCTTTTCTGATATGATGGTTAATTTTACGTGTCAGTTTGACTGAACTAAGGGATGCGGAGATAGCTGGTGAATTGTTTTTTCTAGGTGTGTCTGTAAGGGTGATTTCAGAAGAGATTAGCATTTAAATAAATAAACTGAGTAAAGAAGATCGCCTTCACCAATGTGGGCAACCAACATCCAATCTACTGATAATCTGAATAAAACAAAAAGAGAGAGAAAAGGTAAATTTACTCTCTCTGTTTGAGCTAAGACATACATCTCCCACACTTCAGACATCGGTGCTCCTGGTTCTGTTTCTCTGGGGGAACCCTGACTAATATGCCTGCTTTGAAGAATTCTTAGTCTAAGGCAGGAATTATAAACTTTTAGCTTGGTTCTGCTACTTGAGATAAATTATTATGAAAATTTACCACTTAGGCATCCAGAACATGTAAACACTTTAAAAGATCCTTATCTGTTCTATTAAGTGATTGTATTCTGGTATCTTCCTTATGATCAGTTCACTTTTATAGACAGTTTGAACATCTAGTATGTATTCATTCTTTGATTAATACAAAATAGTCTTGGAGATAATGATGATGGAGATGGAATGGGTGGAAATGCATCTGATAGCTTCAGTTTAATGCTGTGCATAGAGTGACTAAAGTAAGGACAGTTCATTGTGGGAGCAAGAAGTCGGAGCAGCAGACCCAGATTAGAGAGCTGGGGAGAGACTTCGTAGGGTTAGTGGAGCTCCTTTTGTGTGTGTTCCTTGTAAGACGTCACCTGGAAAGACTGATCAAAATCATGATGATATTTTATATATAGCAGTTTCAACCTTGATGATCATTCTTCCAATTAAAAATAATATTTATATTTACTTTAGTGTCCTTGTCAACTATGATGACTACAATTTATTTCTCCTTATAAGCTTGTCATTTGTGTGAAATCCATGCATGTTTGTGTATAATAACACTGACAATTGAAACATTTTTTTCAATTTTTAAGCTTTTTTTCAGATAATTTTTAAAGGAATTGTTTTTGCCCATCTTTAGAAGTCACTATGCATAATTTGAACTGGGCAACATGTACAGCTAGTTGAATACATTATTCAAAATCAGTACATACTGGCTGACTTTGGTTCTTTAAAGAGGTGACTAAGATGTTGCTCAGCCAACACAGAAATAAATACACACAATCACAAACAAAATTGTTTTCAGTAAACTTAGGTAAGTAATAATTTTTTAAAGCATTTATATTATATTCATGTAGAGTAGTATGTCATCCAACAAACAAAGGTCTGTTATTCTTCTATTATTAGTAGAGCAATAAACCAAAAATTATTTAGAGCAGGACCATGAAATTTTACCAAGGCAAACAAAATTCCTAACCTTTGGTACTTTACTCCTAAAAGAGCTTAATGGATAATATATCTTACTCATACTCAACATATAAATATAACAATCCTGAAAATGGAATTTCCAAGGCCAAAGAAAATTAAGTGTAAAACATTAGCAGGAAACAGAGACAATACAACAAGAGGAAATTAATCACATTTAAAAAATCTAATACTATAATTTTTAAGGTACTTTACACTTCACAAATATGAAATCTTAGTGTACTCTTTTATACCACATATTACATAAAATATCACTGTTATTTTATGATAAGTGTTAAAAGGTATTTTTCACACAAGATAATGGCATAATAATTTTATGCTTTTAAAAAATTAAAGTAAATAAAAGGAATAATCTGGGGACTTGATCAAATGAATGAAGCTCTAGATTCAAGGGTGGCAGTTCTAATCTTTGAGCTAAATCTAGGCTACAGTCTCTTTTTCTTAATAAAGTTTTTATGGAACACAGCCACCCCCGTTTATTATACATCATTTATGACTGCTTTCTGCTAAAACTGCAGAGTAGAGTAATTGTGACAGAAACTATATGGTCTGCAAAATTGAAAATATGTACTATATTGTCTATTACAATAAAAGTTTGCCAGTCACCTCTCTAAATGGAAACAACTGAAGAAATGAGTAAAATATTAGAAAACACACTTGTAAACACATTGTTGATTTGGCAGTAAAACAAAAAATTCACAGAAACATAGGTAATAATCAGTTGGATAATATCAATAATTAAAAGAGTCTATTTAAATAGCTATAGAAAAGATTGAACACTTAAGAAAAATATAGTAAACCATATGCCAATACTTTTGGAAGAACGTTACACATTTTCTTTGAAAGATATTACAGAAGGCTTAAATTTAGGTAAATTACATTCATGGACAGAAACATTCAATATCGTAAAAATCAGTGTCCCCTAATTATTTATAAGTTTCATGCAATTCCAGTGGGAAAAAAAAAATCCAAACAGACTCCTTGTGGAACTTGAAAAGGTAATTTTAAAAAACTATACCAAAGAGTAAAAGGCTAAAAATACACTAGATATTACTAAAGAAGATACTTTGGAAAGAGGAACTTTTCCTATTAGGTGTGAAAACATAAAATAAAGCTACAACAATTAATATAGGGCACTAGCGACTGACAGGTTAGCAGACTGACATCTAAGCAATTCCAAAAATGAGGTCCACATACAAAAAACTCTTTTTTTTTTTTTTTTTTTGAGACGGAGTTTCCCTCTTGTTGCCCAGGCTGGAGTGCAATGACACGATCTCAGCTCACTGCAACCTCTACCTCCTGAGTTCAAGTCATTCTCCTGCCTCAGCCTCCTGAGTAGCTGGGATTTCAGGCATGCGCCACCATACCAGCTAATTTGTATTTTTAGTAGAGACGGGGTTTCTCCATGTTGGTCAGGCTGGTCTTGCCTCAGATGATCCACCCGCCTTGGCCTCCCAAAGTGCTGGCATTACAGGTGTGAGCCACCATGCCCGACCACAAAAGAACTCTTGATGTAAAACAATGAGGTGAAGAGCAGTGAGGAATGTGGCTTCATTCATTTGGGTAAGGGCAGTTGGTTATTTACGTAGACAGAAAAGATAAAACTGCATGCCTATTTTACACCATTCATAAAACTTAATTTGGGATCACAAGCCTAATGGCAAAAGGAAAGAGTTCGAATATAATAGGTGCTCTTTTCTTCATGGTATAACAGAAAAACACCTTTTAAATAAGAGACTTATAGAAGGAAACTATATTTGATACTTGTTTAAAATCAGCAGCCATTTGTTCATCCAGAGATATTCTAAGTAAATGTAAAGTCAAGGCACACACTGGGCGAAGATATTTGTAACATACACAAATGGCAAAGGATTAATACCTGGAATGTGTAATGATCAACAAATCAAAAAGGACAATATGATGAAAATTACAAAATATATTAATACATCAAAGAAATGTCCATACTCCTATGCTTATTGCATCTTGGCTACTATTCACAGTAGCCAAAATATAGATGCAACCTAAGTGTCCATCAATGGATGAATGAATAAAGAAAATGTGGCACATATGCACAATGGAATGTTGATCAGCCATAAAAAAATGAAATCGTGTCAAGTGCAACATTATGGTTGGAAATGGAGGTGATTGTGTAATGTAAAGTAATCCAAGCACAGAAACACAAGTATCACATGTTCTTATTCACATGTGGGAGCTGAAAGAGTGAATCTCATAAAGATAAAATGTAGGCTGGTGGTTACCAGAGGCCAAGAAGGGTGGAGGTGATGTGTGGTGAAGAGAGGTTGATTAATGGGTACAAATACACACTTAGAAGAAATAAGACCTGATGTTTGATCAGTAAGATGATTATAGTTAACATTAATAGATTGCACATTTCAAAATAGCAGGGAATAATTAGAATGATTCTAGATAAAAAATAAATATTTAAAGTGATAGATATCCCAATTACTCTGATTTGATTATATAAATGTATGAAATCATCACATGTATCTGAAAAATATGTACATCTAATATGTATCAATAAATAAATAAATGTCACGTTGAAAAATTTTAAATTTTTCACATTGAAGTTAGGCTGACACAGTTATTTCAATTTATATCTCAGCTTACTCAACTGAATCTTCTTTATAAGACTATATTAAATTCAGAGTAAATGAAAATATGAGCAATTTAATTTAGTGTTATGTGGGGGAAATGTTTTCTTTTGAATAAGACAGGAGCAATGTTTCTAGTTTATTATTATAAGAAAAAGTCTGTGATATTAAGTTCCCAAAATGTATCATCTTTTATATAAAATTCAGATCATATCAGGGCAGTCAATTTATACATGGATAAAACACATAACAAATGAATGATGGTAATCCATTAAGCCAAAGGGTTTTATAACTTCAATAGCTAGTGAACATGTGGTGAGCACTTGTGTATGAATACATATAAAGTATGTATTTAAATGCATACTCCATTAATTTTTAAATAAACCTTATGTGCTAACTTTAAAAAATTTATGATTATTTAAATTAGACACTAACAACTTCTTTAATTAACACTAAATTTCTCATTATAACACAGGAATATTTTTAGCTCTTAGTGTTCACTCTTCCAAAAATTATTAATATGCTTATAGTTATATTTTTTACAGTGTAACATCCAAGTATGGAGGGACAATTCTACTAAATGGTATGCTGAAATAATTCTTTCTAGTGACTGAATGATGTTACTCTTATATATCAGACAGATCAGTTTTCCCTAATAATAGGAAAATTTTAAAATATCAAATAACAGTAGTACTAAAAATCAGTTTCTTATATATTAACTAGTCAGCAATACTGAGAACCAATAATGTTTAGAAAATTATGAAATACAGCTCAAATTATTTTATTATTAATTGGTTTAATTTTTAAAATATTTATCTGGTTGAATTAAGTATTCAATAATTCCTACTTACATTCATGAAAGTGCTGAATCATGATGGGTGACTATGTTGGAGTTTAGTTAATAACTAACTGGGCACATAGGAAAAAGAAAGGCTGTGCCTCTTTAGAATAAAATAAGAAGAAGCCCAAATCTACCTGAACAGAAAAGGGAGACTGTTGTTCCAGTCAATGCTGAAGATTTTGCTTCTCTGAAACAAATTCAAAATAACAACAAACCAATGCAAATGGGAGTACATGAGATCCACTTGAGATTCAGTTCATGGTTATCAGCCAAGCTGTGCTCATGGACTAATAGGATGCAGTCTGGGCTGTTCAGGAGACTTTATGTTGTCAGTAATGTGACACTCATTCCAGTAACTTGTTTTCTATAAGTTCTCCAGTTACTTTACATGAATATCGTTATTCTTTGCTGATCCACCCCTTTTCTTGCACTCTCATATTTTTATAAAGTAGCAAGTGTGTATCTCTTTAAAAAACTTTTGAAATAATGTAATTGACAAATAAATTTTAAAAATGACACACACATATGACAAATAAAACCTGGAAAGTAGGAATCAATGGTAAATACATTACTCTCATTGCTATCTAATATGTGTAAATAATATAAGCATGGGAGAGTCTGTTACTAATACATTGATATTAATTGGCTTACTTATCACCTACAGTTAATGTCTACATATCTATATGTAGAAATTCTTTTTCCTAGGATGTTACTAATGCCTTCCTTCTATTAAGATGCTGTAATCTTGATCCTTCTTTCAGGTTTTATTTTTTTTTTAAGGAGAAAATATCAAAATGAGAATCAGGCTCTTCGGAACATTGTTTCCTATTACAAGCAGTAATTTATGTAGAAATTTTTGGTTTACTTTACCAGAATTTCCACCTTTATAAGAAAAGACTTGGATGTCATGGTCTGATTGCTTGTTCCGAATAATTTTGTTACTCACTTCATAATGAGTTGATAAGGGCAAGCGAGAAAAAAAAAGAGTCCAAAGAACAGAAATGGAGAAACGGAAGTAGATCTTGTTTAAAAGAAGGTCAGTTGCTTCAATCTACTGAATGTCAGTCTGCTTTACACCATGGTGAAGTAGCTTGCATCAGACCGATCCCCTTGCTGAGAACAACTAAAAAAGCTGAATAACACCAAATTAATAACAGTTTGAAGGTTTTGGAGAGCAATCAAGGGAACCAAGATTAGAATGGCTATAATTCAAGAAAGAAAGGAAATATGTTATTTTGAGTCAGACCTTTCCTGCTGCTTTTCCTTAGAGACATCCAACAACTTGCAAGGATCATAAGGATGAACAAATGAGCAGAAAATTGTGAATAGAACTTACAGGAACCTTAGAATGCCAGAGCACCATGAATCTGAGTTTAGTCTACCCAGGTAGTCAGGCCTTGAGGGGTCAGGATACTGAGAAAAGGGAACCAGAGAAAAGGGAGCTTGAATAATATTATTTTTTGTTTTTTTTGGAAATACACATCTGGTTGAATTAACTATTCAATAATTCCTTCTTACATTTATGAAAATGCTGAATCATGATGAGTCATTTATATATATACACATATGTATATGTATATGTATAGATGTATTATAAGGAATTCGCTCATGTAATTATGGAGGCTGGCAAGTCCAAAATCTGCAGAGGTGATGTCCAAGTTTGAGTATGATGGCTGAAAACTGCTATAGAGTCAAAAAGAGCTAATGTCCCTGTTCTCAAGTTGTCAAGGAGGATAATTCTGTCTTATTTAGGGGAAGGTCAGCCTTTCATTCTACACAGGCCTTTAATTTTTTGGATAAGACCCACCCACATTATGGAGGACAATCTGATTTACTCAGTCTAGTATCTAAATGTTAATCTTTACCAATTTAAATCAGAACTCATCCAAAGACATCTCCAGAGAAACACCTGGAAGTATGTTTGACCAAATATCTGGACACCCCATGATCCAGTCAAATTGAAACATAAAATGAACCATCACAGAATTTGAGTAATATGTACCTACAAATTTAAGAAGTAGAACTTTCACCAGTCTCATGTATTTTATAGACAGAAATTAGGAGTCCTGGGTCTGTCAAATATAAGAGATTCTGAAAAATGTATCAGTCTATCAGTTGAAACCCAGAACCAAAACACTGCCCTAAAGACTGAAAAACAGTCTCAAAAGACCTCAATTATTGATTGGGGCCATTTAGTCTGCTCCTATACTAATTGACTGTGAGGAAAATAAAGCACCTCAGAGAAAGACGACATATCTAGAACAACCATGTGTTTTCATACACAATGTCCAACATTGACTAAAAAGTTCCCAGGAATGTCAAAATACAAGAAAACATTTTTAACAAACAATAAAAAATCAGTAGAAACACACACACAGGTAATTTAGATATTGGAGTTATTAGTTCATGATAACAATAATAATATTTTCAAAATCTGACAATGAAATAAACTAGAATTGTGAGCAATAAATTAAAAAATGGAAGCTTCATAACTTAAAAATATAAAATGAAATTAATAACTCAATAAATGTAGTTATTAGCAGATTAGACACTGCAGAAGAGAGTTACTGAAATGGAAAAATTGATTAATAGAACATATCATAACTATGAAGAAGAAAAAAGATGAATGATAGAAAAGAATATGTTAGATATGAGAAATGAAAAATTCTGATAAGTATGCATTTAAAAACTCAACAAAAGGATAAATAAGAAATAGAGTAGAAACAATATTGAGTCCTGCCTGAAGCAGTACTGATTGAAATTTTTTTCTATGGAAAGACATCTAATAACAGATTTAAGTTGCTGTATGAATTACAAGCGAGACAACCACAACTAGACTAATGTAAACCAAATATAAAGTCATAGTAGAAAAAAAAGAAACACACTCCAAGGTAAGTTTTAATGAACTCTTAACAAATAATGAATGCCAGAGAACAATAACATATATTTTTAAAGCATTCAGGAAAAAAATACCTTCAAACTGAGACTTTTATGACCAGTAAAACCATCTTTTTAAATGTAGGCAAGATAATGTTGTATTCAGACAAACAGTAAAGAGAGATGTCATTGCAAGCAAAGTTACAGTAAAAGGAATGGCGAGGGGACAAACTCTGGCAAAAACAAAGTTATCCGAAATTGAAGTACAGAAATGTAGAAAGAACTGAAGAACAAAGAAACTTCTTGGTGAATATGTGGATTAATCTAAATATTAGCTGACTGTATAAATCAATATTATTCCTTGTGAAGTTTCTACACATATATAGAAATAAAATGCATCAGAAGTAGCAATAACAGTAAGAGAATAGTGTAAAAGAATTTTTTCAATCCTTGTCTTTCTGAAAAGTGGAAAAGGTAATATAGCACTTCCTTCTTCTCTGTGGTTTCACTTTCCAGTTTCAGTATCCCAAGGTCAACTTTGCTCTGAAAATTCAATTATTATGTTAATTTTTTTTCTAAATTTATAATTTTTCTATTTAATTAATAGTTGTTTTTGTTAATATTGTGCCTAATTTCTAAAGTAAACTTTATCATATACACATATGTAAAGAAAAAAACACATAGGATTTGATATTATATGCAATTTCTGTATGCAATAACGGTCTGGAAAGTATCTTCCATGCATAATGGGAGATGCTGTTATTTAGGATACACTTTAATAAGATAAGGATGCATTAGTAATAACTAGACTAATCAACAAAATGATAATAAAAGAATATATGTTAAAAGAACATGAAATATAGAAAAAAATATTTGATTAGTTCAAAATTTAGCAATAAGTAAGAAATGACACAAAAAAATAGAAAAATAGCAAATATTGAGATGACAGATTTAAAAGCAAATATACATTAAATATAAACAGACTAAATACTTTCATTAAAAAACAAAGATTGTCATATTGCGTAAAGCAATACCCTGTATGATTACCGACCTTATTGGAAGGATACAGAAAGTTGCTAAGTAAAATAACAGATAAACCAGATTATACTAACCAAAAGAAGGCCAAAGGAGCTGTACTATAGTAGGCAAAGTAGATTTTATTGCAAAAGCATCATTAAAAATAAAGATATTTCATAATGAGTATGAAATGTATATGCACTAAAAATTATTACCTCAAAATATATAAGTAAATATGCTTATGTTTTATATATAAAGATTTTATATATATTTATATAAATATATTTATATACACTATATAATATATATATTTATAAATATATAATATATAACTAATTTATAAATATATAACTATATCTGTGTAGTGAAACCACAGATAAAGAGGAAATGCCTTTTATTACCATTTCCACTTTTCAGAAAGGCAAGGATTGAAAAATAATATATATATATGTATAAATATATGTATGAGGGACATACTAGGAAGCCATGATTAGCCAACTTTTAAAGAGAAATGTATTGGCTCCATTTGCAAACTGATTTGATTTGTAGGTTTTACTTAGAAAGTGCATATTCATATTATCCTAAAATATTTTTTTCTATAATTGAAAAGGTATTCCTCTTTGATTCAGCATACAGGTTTGGAATAAATTTATTCAGAAAATTTCTATTTAAGCATACAAATCCATCCCTCAGCCAATAGAATGCATAGAGTCCCAATCAGATTGTCCTCACATCCAGTTAGTTCCTACTTTACCTTCCAGATATCAATATATAGTCCTATTATGGCCCATATTCTTGGAGAATATAATTAAAGCTATAGAAACTCATTCAAGAAAAATTGATGTACAAATAATTACAAACTGTGGGATAATAGATTAGAAGTTCAAGAAGAAGTTCATCTATTGACTAGATTATGAATGCCTGATCTTTGTGTGTGTGTGTGTGTGTGTGTGTGTGTTTTAATCCATTTCTTCAGCCCCTTAGGAAAGAAAAAACATGTTATGCAAAGTTTAGAGCAAGACCTTTCCTTGGTTTAAAAGTAGTAGCTCTAATTTTACTTACAGATCTTATTTAATGTGTAAATGCCTGGAAGCTAAAAGCAATGGAAAAAAATAAGAACAAAAATTATACCTATGAAATACTTCTGTTTTTCAGGAAATTTTATTTTTATAAAATGCAGTTTAGAACAGATCTCAACATTATAACTTTATTCAAAAGATAAATTAATAAATTTACCAATTCTTATTCAGAGGGATATTGTTCAGGTTATGTATTATTATAGAAGTTAAAAAAATAAGCATGGGAATACATAATTTCTCAATAAAGTTTGTTATCAATTTATTTTTCAGTAAAATAACATGAGCATTTACAAGTATGAGAAACTGTTCCTTCTGTGCAACTTGGCCAACTATCCCCATCAGAATAAGATTATCTATATAGCCTTAAAAAAATGATATTTTCAAAAAAGTTGAGAGAGACTGAGCTATGAAGTAAATAGCTTTACAGTGTTGTCTGATTTAAAAATTGCTATATTTATTAAAAATTCAGAAATACAGAATTAAAGTAGACCATGATTATTATCTGCAGTTTTCAGATATAACAACTGTAATCATCTGTTGTATATCATTTAGATATTTTATGTATATTTTTAAAGATATCAAAACAAATAACACATGTATGGAAGATAGCTCAGCATTCTGTTTCAAAGTCACATTTTACATTTTAAATTTCTTTAATAAGTGTCTAAAATTTACAAATGTACTACATAGTTTTTATGGCCACTGAAACAAATACAAGGAAGTTGGAGGAAATGTTAATAAATATTCTGCCATTTCAGCTCCATCACTATCCCCTGGACTTATGAATAATATCAGCCTGACAGGTACGCTTGCACATCTTCCTCTGAATTGACACTGGCATTTAAACAGTTACATACACATATGGATTACTGTTTTTGTAACTGTTCATTTTATAAAAAACGATTTTTAATATACTATCTATTATTTATTTTTTTCATCAGAATTCTTCCAGGCTAAGATATATAGACGTAACTAATTTTTACCAGTATATTAAAACTTAGACTTGGTTGAATTCCTTAAAATGTATTTATTTCTACAAGGTAGATTCTTAGGAGATGGGTTTCTGGGTAAGACATTGCATACATTTTTTGGTTTATTTTAATAGATATTGCCAGATAATTTCTCATTTTTAAAGGTTTTTACAGTTTTCAGAGTTATAAATGAAAGTTATCTTCCTAAACCCATAAGTTAGACAACTTTAATTTTTTCAGTCTGGTGGATAAAAACCATGTGGCATTATGACATTAATTACAATTTTCTGTCTCCTACTGAGATTGAGCAAGTTTCTTTTGTGTGTGAGTCATTTGGTTCATCTCTTCTAGGAATAGTTTTTCTTCTAAAAATATTTTTGCTATTTTTCAATAACTGTTTGTTTTGGTTATTTTCTCTTCTTTAAGTCAAATTATAGATGTATATTAGATATTTGAGGTATTATTCTTTATATTTACCATTGTTATAGGAAATATCCCACACTTCATCACTTTATTTTTTTGTCATTGTACTTTTTTTAACTTGTATATAATTAAATTTGTAATTTGAAAGAAACCTATACAATATTTTTCTTTCCTAGCCCAAGAATATAAAGATTCTCAAATATTTTAATTCTAACTTTCTGCTTGTCTCTTCTGAGTTAGTATTTGAAAGCAGTTTAAATCTCTCTTATTTTAAAAGCATACCATATTAGTCATTTTAAAATTATTATATATCAATAATGCTATTTACATTTACCAATGTTTTTAGCTAATTCTTTGGGCTCCATTTTGGATTCAGTATTGTTCTAGCTGAAATTCGTCTTGTAGTCATTTATTTCATATAATGTCTAAAATTATTATCTTGTTTCTTTACTCTTACTCTAAATTGCTATTTCAAGTAAATAAAAAATTCTAGGTTGAAAGTTATTTTTTCCTGAGCACTTTAAGATAACCATATTTACAGAACAAAATTGAAAATTATAAATGTTCATCTTTTAATATTTGAAATTTTAAAATTTAAGCTTTGAAGAAAGTAGTGGTTCTCCCAGTGAGGAGTTTGAGATCTGAGAATGGACAGACTGCCTGCTCAAGTTGGTCCCTGACTCCCAAGTAGCCTAACTGGGAGACATCCCCCACTAGGGGCAGACTGACACCGCACACCTCACATGGCCGGGTGCACCTCTGAAATGAAGCTTACAGAGGAACGATCAGACAGCAACATTTGCTGTTCAGCAATATTCACTCTTCTGAAGCCCCGGCTGCTGATACCCAGGCAAACAGGGTCTGGAGTGGACCTCAAGCAAATTCCAACAGACCTGCAGCTGAGGGTCCTGACCGTTAGAAGGAAAACTAACAAACAGAAAGGAAATCCACACCAAAACCCCATCTGTACATCACCATCATCAAAGACCAAAGGTAGATAAAACCACAAAGATGGGGAAAAAGCAGTGCAAAAAAGTTAGAAATTCTAAAAATCAGAGCGCCTCTCCCCCTCCAAAGAAAAGCAAATCCTCGCCAGCAAAGGAACAAAGCTGGATGGAGAATGACTATGATGAGTCAAGAGAAGAAGGCGTCAGACAATCAAACTTTTCTGAGCTAGAGGACGAAGTACGAACCCAGCGCAAAGAAGCTAAAAACCTTGAAAAAAGATTTGACGAATGGCTAACTAGAATAACCAATGTAGAGAAGTCCTTAAATGACCTGATAGAGATTAAAACCATGACATGAGAACAATGTGAGAAATGCACAAGCTTCAGTAAGTGACTCAATCAACTGGAAGAAAGGGTATCAGTGATTGAAGATCCAATGAATGAAATGAAGCAAGAAGAGAAGTTTAGAGAACAAAGAGCAAAAAGAAAGGAACAAAGCCTCCAAGAAATAGGGGACTATATGGAAAGACCAAATCTACGTCTGATTGGTGTGCCTGAAAGTGACGGGGAGACTGGAACCAAGTTGGAAAACACTCTTCAGGATATTATCCAGGAGAACTTCCCCAACCTAGCAAGGCAGGCTGACATTCAAATTCAGGAAATACAGAGAATACCACAAAGATACTCTTCGTGAAGAGCCACTCTAAGACACATAATGGTCAGATTCACCAAAGTTGAAGTGAAGGAAAAAATGTTAAGGGCAGCCAGAGAGAAAGGTCAGGTTGCCCACAAAGGGAAGCCCATCAGACTAACAGTGAATCTCTCGGTAGAAACTCTCCAAGCCAGAAGAGAGTGGGGGCCAATATTCAACATTCTTAAAGAAAAGAATTTTCAAGCCAGAATTTTATATCCAGCCAAACTAAGTTTCAGAAGTGAAGGAGAAATAAAATCATTTACAGACAAGCAAAAGTTGAGAGATTTTGTCACCACCAGGCCTGCCCTACAAGAGCTGCTGAAGGAATCACTAAACATAGAAAGGGACAACCAGTACCAGCCACTGCAAAAACATGCCAAAATGTAAAGGCCATCACTGCTAGGAAGAAACTGCATCGACTAATGAGCAAAATAACCAGCTACCATCATAATGACAGGATCAAATTCACACATAACAATATTAACCTTAAATGCAAATGTAAATGGGCTAAATGCTCCAGTTAAAAGCCACAGACTGGCAAATTGGATGAAGAGTCAAGACCTATCAGTTTGCTGTATTTAGGAGACCCATCTCACGTACAGAGATACACATAGGCTCAAAATAAAGGGATGGAGGAAGACCTACCAAGTAAATGGAAAACAAAAAAGGCAGGGGTTGCAATCCTAGTCTCTGATAAAACAGATTTTAAACCAACAAAGATCAAAAGAGACAAAGAAGGCCATTACATAATGGTAAATGGATCAATTCAACAAGAAGAGCTAACTATTCTAAATGTATATGCACCCAATACAGGAGCACCCAGATTCATAAAGGAAGTCCTTAGAGACTTACAAAGAGACTTAGACTCCCATACAATAATAATGGGAGACTCTAACACCCAACTGTCAACATTAGACAGATCAACGAGACAGAAAGTTCACAAGTATATCCAGGGATTGAACTCAACTCTGTACCAAGCGGACCTAATAGACATCTACAGAACCCTCCACCCCAAATCAACAAAATATACATTCTTCTCAGCACCACGTCACACTTATTCCAAAATTGATCACATAGTTGGAAGTAAAGCACTCCTCAGCAAATGTAAAACAACAGAAATTATAACAAACTGTCTCTCAGACCACAGTGTGATCACACTAGAACTCAGGATTAAGAAACTCAATCAAAACCGCTCAACTACATGGAAACTGAACAACCTGCTCCTGAATGACGACTGGGTACATAACGAAATGAAGGCAGAAATAAAGATGTTCTTTGAAACAATGAGAACAAAGATACAACATACCAGAATCTCTGGGACACATTTAAAGCAGTGTGTAGAGGGAAATTTATAGCACTAAATGCCCACAAGAGAAAGCAGGAAAGATCTAAAAGTGACACCCTAACATCACAATTAAAGGAACTAGAGAAATAACAGCAAACACATCCAAAAGCTAGCAGAAGGCAAGAAATAACTAAGATCAGAGCAGAACTGAAGGAGATACAGAGACAAAAACCCTTCAAAAAAATCAATGTATCCAGGAGCTGGTTTTTTTGAAAAGATCAACAAAATTGACAGACCACTAGCAAGACTAATAAAGAAGAAAAGAGAGAAGAATCAAATAGATGCAATAAAAAATGATAAAGGTGATATCATCACCGACCCCACAAAATACAAACTACCATCAGAGAATACTATAAACATCTCTACGCAAATAAACTAGAAACTCTAGAAGAAATGGATAAATTCCTGGAAACATACACTCTCCCAAGACGAAACCAGGAAGAAGTTGAATCCCTGAATAGACCAATAGCAGGCTCTGAAATTGAGGCAATAATTAATAGCCTACCAACCAAAAGTCCAGGACCAGACGGATTCACAGCCGAATTCTTCCAGAGGTACAAGGAGGAACTGGTACCATACCTTCTGAAATTATTCCAATCAATAGAAAAACAGGGAAGCCTCCCTAACTCATTTTATGAGGCCAACATCATCCTGATACTAAAACCTGGCAGAAACACAACAATAAGAGAATTTTAGACCAATATCCCTGATGAACATTGATGCAAAAATTCTCAATAAAATATTGGCAAACCAAATCCAGCAACACATCAAAAAACTTATCCATCATAATCAAGTGGGCTTCATCCCTGGGATTCAAGGCTGGTTCAACATATACAAATAAATAAATGTAATCCAGCATATAAACAGAACCACAGACAAAAACCACATGATTATCTCAATAGATGCAGAAAAGACCTTTGACAAAATTCAACAGCCCTTCATGCTAAAAACTCTCAATAAATTCAGTATTGATGGAACATATCTCAAAATAATAAGAGCTATTTATGACAAACCCACAGCCAATATCATACTGAATGGGCAAAAACTGGAAGCATTCCCCTTGAAAACTGGCACAAGACAGGGATGCCGTCTCTCACCACTCCAATTCAACATAGTGTTGGAAGTTCTGGCTAGGACAATCAGGCAAGAGAAAGGAATAAAGGGTATTCAGTTAGGAAAAGAGGAAGTCAAATTGTCCCTGTTTGCAGATGACATGATTGTATATTTAGAAAACCCCATCATCTCAGCCCAAAATCTCCTTAAGCTGATAAGCAACTTCAGCAAAGTCTCAGGATACAAAATCAGTGTGCAAAAATCACAAGCATTCTTATACACCAATAACAGACAAACAGAGAGCCAAGTCATGAGTGAAATCCCATTCACAATAGCTTCAAAGAGAATAAAATACCTAGGAATACAACTTACAAGAGATGTGAAGGACCTCTTCAAGGAGAACTACAAACCACTGCTCAGTGAAATAAGAGACAAAAACAAATGAAAGAACATTCCATGCTCATGGATATGCTACAAGGCTACAGTAACCAAAACAGCATGGTACTGGTACCAAAACAGAGATATAGACCAATGGAACAGAACAGAGCCCTCAGAAATAATACCACACACCTACAACCATCTGATCTTTGACAAACCTGACAAAAACAAGAAATGGTGCAAGGATTCCCTATTTAATAAATGGTGCTGGGAAAACTCACTAGCCGTATGTAGTAAGCTGAAACTGGATCCCTTCCTTACACCTTATACAAAAATTAATTCAAGATGGATTAGAGACTTAAATGTTAGACCTAAAACCATAAAAACCCTAGAAGAAAACCTAGGCAATACCATTCAGGTCATAGGCATGAGCAAGGGCTTCATGACTGAAACACCAAAAGCAATGGCAACAAAAGCCACAATTGACAAATGGGATCTAATTAAACTGAAGAGCTTCTGCACAGCAAAAGAAACTACCATCAGAGTGAACAGGCAGTCTACAAAATGGGAGAAAATTTTTGCAATCTACTCATCTTACAAAGGGCTAATATCCAGAACCTACAAAGAACTTAAACAAATTTACAAGAAAAAGACAACCCCATCAAAAAATGGGCAAAGGATATGAACAGACACTTCTCAAAAGAAGACATTTATGCAGCCAACAGACACATGAAAAGTTGCTCATCATCACTGGCCATCAGAGAAATGCAAATCAAAACCACAATGAGATACCATCTCACACCAGTTAGAATGACGATCATTAAAAAGTCAGCAAACAACCAGTGCTGGAGAGGATGTGGAGAAATAGGAACACTTTTCCACTGTTGGTGGGACTGTAAACTAGTTCAACCATTGTGGAAGACATTGTGGCGATTCCTAAAGGATCTAGAACTAGAAATACCATTTGACCCAGCCATCCCATTACTACGTATATACCCAAAGGATTATAAATCATGCTGCTGTAAAGACACATGCACATGTATGTTTATTGTGGCACTATTCACAATAGCAAAGACTTTGAACCAACCCAAATGTCCACCAATGACAGACTGGATTAAGAAAATGTGGCACATATACACCATGGAATACAGTGCAGCCTTAAAAAAGGATAAGTTCATGTCCTTTGTAGGGACATGGATGCAGCTGAAAACCATCATTCTCAGCAAACTATCACAAGAACAGAAAACTGAACACCACATGTTGTCACTCATAGGTGGGAATTGAACAATGAGAACACTTGGACACAGAAAGGGGAACATCACACACTGGGGCCTGTTGTGGGGTCGGGGAAGGGGGGAGGGATAGCATTAGGAGATATACCTAATGTAATTGACATATTTATGGGTGCAGCACACCAACATGGCACAGGTATACATATGTAACAAACCTGCACATTGTTCACATGTACCCTAGAACTTAAAGTATAATAAAAAATAAATAAAATAAAATATTAAAATCATAAAAAAAATTATAAGTATTAATACTTTAAAAAATAATTTGACTAAAATAAGTGGGTATGTAAGGGGCATTGGAAGTTTTATAATTTCCTAATTATTAATATTAGGGACTCTGATGATATTTTTTAATTAATTGAGAAAGAAATCCTTAAGAATATTGTTCAAAGTCATAGAATAGTTTTGCTTTTATAATGACTTATTAGGTAATTCCAACCAATGCCCTAAAACAATAGATAAATTGAAAAATATGTAAGTGGACAATATCTGCTTGAAATTATTGAGAGCTAATGTGATTGTAACTAGGAGATCAAGTAGAGGAGAAAGATTAGGAGAATATGCCAAATCCTGAGCAGGAATACAAAAGCAAATTCATCTTTCAGTTTTGTGTGTTGCTTGCTTTGGACGACTCACTTACTCTCTCAGCTCTGGAAAACTTGCAGCCATTATCACTTATGCATCACCGTTTTCCCATTCTTTTCAGTTTCTTCTAGAATTTCTATTAGATATATGCTAAATGGTCTCCATCTATCTTCTATAGCTATTACAACCCCCTTCTTATTTCCATTTCTTCTATATTTTATTCCAGATTATTTTCTTATATATTATCCATGTAATGAATTCTTTTGAAAATTATCTTTAATCTACAAATTTTTGTGACCATTATTTACAGAAGTTTTATTTTGTTCTTTTCCAAAATACCTCTTTTTGCTTCCATCATGTCATGTTCTGATTTTTATAGTTTACATAATTTTAAATGTTTGTAGTTTCTTTTAGGTTGTTCAACTTTTTTCTCCTTCATGGACTTCCCTTTGTAGGGGTTTATTTATTTGTGTGTCTTGTAATTATTTTTATTATGATTTTGTCATCAGCAAGTGTTGCTCTCTGTGGGAGTTCCTTTCTCTCTGAGTTTGTACATAAGGCTAAGTTTGTATAATACCTTCCTGGATCCTAGGAGTTTTACTAGTTGTGTACCAGGCATTTTATTCATTTTTCAGCTTTGGGTCTTCTACTGTGCATTAGTGTATGCTCTGTACTCATTCAAGCTGCAAACCTAGGTTCTTGATTTTCTAACAATTCTGTCCAGTTTCACGGCTAGATAGCCAGCTTTTATGTGGCTTTCTAAAGTACTGGATGTAGTTCTTCCTGTCCCCACTTCACAACTGGGGTAATCCTCCAAGTTCCTAGACTTTAGTCAAGGAGGCGCAATTCCAGTCTCTCGCCTTTCATGGCTCTGAGTCCCATCTCCTGTTCCTACATGTACAACAAGCCTCAGAACTCAGTTCTTTGGGACCTTATTCTGGTTTGATAGGACTGTGGCCCAATTTGGCCTCAGCTGTGACTGTTTGACATTTTAAATTTCCTCTATGAATTTGGACTTGCAGATTCAAGCTCAGATATGCATTTAGTTAAAAAGAAAATAGTCTATGGTTTTGAAGTAGAAAAATGGAAGTTTTCCCATATCATCTTAGATAGGCATATTGACGTGATGTTTTCTCTAAGAAGCTCCTTAGCCTCTCATAAAAAATATGCTCCTTATTCTTCACATGCCCTCCACTTTTCCTGGGTAAATATAAATATAGGTTCTCTATGTAACTGTATGTAATATCATTATAACCTAGTAACTCATGACATGTATTCTAGTAGTAACATTTTTCCATGCCTACTATTTATCATTTACATATTAAATTAAGCAATCATCCATAAATATATATTAATGGTTTATATACTGTTTAACATTTTATTCATTTTTTTATTACTGAATACTACCAACATGTGATAATAAAACAAACAGAAGATCATATATATAAGTGTACAATATTTCTTCGTTCTTTCAACTACTATATATTGAATGGCTGCTATATTCCAAGCGCTGTAATAGGCACTTTAAATCACTGAATAAAACAGAAGATTTTTAATGTTATTTTCTTCATGTCGGTGAAAAGAATGACCATTTCTCTTGCCTTGGGAAGTGACATTGAGCAGAAGTAGTAGGAGCCATCCATGCAAAGACAGTTTAGAATCTCCTCTTTCATTGAATGAAAACTTGACCTACAATCCAATCCTTCACTGGCATTTTTATGTTGGTGAGTGGTAATAAACATTAAATTGTCTCTGGTATTTTTGCAGCTTAGCAAATGGAGTACCTTTGGAACTCTGGAAGTTATACCTCAGATTGAATCGGGAACACAGATGTTTTCAGTGGTGACAGAAGACGATTGTGAAATTCTTAAAATCCCAGCAAAGGGGTATGCAAAGATAAAGGAGGTATGATATCTAATATTATATATAAACAGAAATTGGGCATAAACTCAAGCTGTATTTTGTTCTGTAGACAAAGATATCCATTATCTGTTTTATTTTTAACTTTAACTTAAGCTAGAGACATTAAAAAGGTGATTTATTTGACGAAAATCACTTAAGAGTGCTGGTGATAGGTAAAGTGTAAACAAAGGTCTCAATGAATATATTTTAGGTAATTTTAGAATACCCTTTGGCTTTTCATTAATTTCAAACTCATTCATTCAGTCAACAAATATGTGTTTTGCATGTTCACAACATGTCATATGCTAAGAATACTAGAATAATAAGACGGATAATAGTACTGCTGCTTTCCCTGTCTCTATAGTCTACTTAAGGAGGAAAAATACTTGAATGGGATTGGCATGATATTTCATAATTACAACAAACATCAAACTCAGAGCTGGATGAATAAGTGATAACAACTTATTCTGATTCCTTAATTCTGCAGCTTTAAGATACTAATTTACCTAAAGTTTAATAATTTATTCTCTTCTAATCAAATCCAAATTTTTTCTTGACACCTATTTCTCCTACTTTGGATAGCAGAGGAAGTTTGTATAAATAATGGAATTGAGGCTGGGGGCGGTGGCTCACGCCTGTAATCCCAGTACTTTGGGAGGCCGAGGCAGGTGGATCACCTGAGGTAGAGAGATTGAGACCAGCCTGACCGACATGGAGAAACCCCATCTCTACTAAAAAGACAAAATTAGCTGAGTGTGGTGGAACATCCCTGTAATCCCAGCACTTTAGGAGACCGAGGCAGGCAGATCACCTGAGGTAGGGATTGGAGACCAGCCCGACCAACATGGGGAAACCCTGTCTCTACTAAAAATATAAAATTAGCCGGATGTGATGGTGCATGCCTGTAATACCAGCAACTGAGGAGGCTGAGGCAGAAGAATTGCTTGAATCCGGGAAGTGGAGTTTGCGGTGAGGCGAGATCGCACCATTGCACTCCAGCCTGGGCAACAAGAGTGAAACTCCATCTCAAAAATAAATAAACAAAAAATAATGGGTTGAAAGGTTTCCATGATCCTGCTGTTTCATCTTTTTAAAAATGAGCTTAAGCCAGATGCAGGTCCTGCAGAAAGCTGGTGTAAGCCATGGTTCAGTGCTCATGTGGAGTGGAGTTGAGAAGACACCCATCTTCTTGGGTCTCCAATGGTGGGGATTTCTTGTGATTTAGTGGTCCCAGTGTCAGTAGTGCAGGTAATTCTCTCAGAACTCAACATTATTCTAAATCCTTAATGTTCATTTGTTTTGATTTTCAGAGTGGCTGGCTTTAACAAAAAATTCTGTATGTTTTGTTTTTATTTCCCAAATATCAGTACCAGTTACTTGATTTTATCAAACACAACTTTTCAGTTTAATCTTGACTATGACAGGGTTTTAAAAAACTCCTAAAACATTTATAGAAGTATAATATATAATGAAAGGTGAGCAAATATAATTTTAGTAAGTATATCTGAAGATTAATATTTTAATATATCTATATGGCCACAGAGTGATGCTCTGATAAAATTCAAATGTATCTTATACTAACTTTTATTCATATGGCCTTTATTTTACTTCTCTCACCATTTATCTATTTGCTATTTCTTTGATTTTAAATGGCCTACTGTTAAAAATTTGATAATGACATTCTATTTCAGGAAAAAATAAAAATTGAAAATATGCAAAAGTTGAAATTAATCCATATGTGTCCTTATTATGAGGAATGGCCTACTTTATCCATATATGAGCTAATTGCACTCCTTAAATGGAAAAAATTTCCTCCAGGTCATGGTGAGTTTAATGCAATTTTGGATCATTTTGTTTGCATTCTGTTATATTATTGGAATTGAAATTCTTCATAGTTGTAACATTTTATACAATATTTCTTCATATAAATATTCTCTAATTTATTTGATAATAACATTTGAATTGGACATTTAGATTATTTCTTGCTTTTTATTAAAAGTGATACTGTACTGGCTTGAAGAGTGGCCTCAGGACTAACCTTACTTTAACATCTCTCTCTACTCCCTATAACTGTTCCCCTCTTGCCCCACCCTGACGGTTACTATAAGGGCCAAACTGAAAAGGAGAAATACTAGAGGGTATAGCCACTCACACGAGAGAAAAGGGAAAACCATTTTTTTTCGTTTCCTTTTTCCTGGGTGGATAACTATTTAAGCAGCAAGTTTGCTACTCTGTACTTGTGCTACACATATTAGCCATGGAAAAAAATAATTATGGAGAATGAGTGAGGCCTAGATAAGAGAAAGTAGCAGTGAAACACCTACATTTTCAATATTCAGCATAGCAAGGATGCACGGATTTCCTGGATTATGTGTACACAAAAAGTGTAGGTGGTATTGAGCCATTTTGCATGATTTGTCCATCTATGAAAGCCAATTTAACAAGGGTTAGGTCTCTTTTGGTAAGGAAACACAATTGCTTCATGAGAGACAGCCACAGATAACAGAGAGAGGATGGTAACCTCGCGTCTCTTTCCTCACAGCCAGTGAAGGAGCCAGAACTTACATTATAATGGAAGAGGAAGTGTTTGAAAGAAATATTTCTACCCCAAGTCTGCAAAGCCACAATTATAGTGAGGGACATTTTTAATTTAAGTTTGAGATTAAAATTCTAAAACAAATGAATCTAATTGGTAAATTCTGGGCAGCAACTATAAAAACATGGCAGAGTATTTATGAAATCTGGCTAAGGTATCCTTTGAAGGAAACACTGTAACATAGGAAAATGAGGTTCAGCACACCAGGAGTTCTTTTACTGAAAAAAAGTAAATATAATTAGGGGAAGTTTATCCTTCAAAAACAGGGATACTCTAATAAACCACTTAAATTTGGTGAGAATCTAAAACATTTCTCATATTTGTTCCAAATTTCCTTCTACTGCTTGCATTTATATTTTATTTATCATGTTTTTGAGATGTAGCATTTAATCCATGTTTAGTCAAATAACTATTTTTGCTCATAAATTTGGATATTTGTAATATGATGCTTTTGTTTATGACATATTTTTCCTGATTAGTTATAAATGGCATTTTTTTAAAACTAAAAGTACAAATAGAAGGCAAGTAGTAAACTGACTTGTAAAAAATCGGGAATTGAATATTTCTAAATTCCCCATGTTCATTACATAGAAACAGATGAGCATCTCAGAACCAGTTTGATACCTCGAGGTGCCAGTGATTCAAGTACCTGTGATGGTGATGCCTTCTTGTTCCTTCATTCATCCTTCACTGCTCTCTTTTGTTTTGGACAATATTTTCTAACATAGCATATTAATTCTTTTAATATTTTTTCACCATGTTTGTTATTTATATGGTTGCTTTATTTTTTATGGTTGTTTTGGATTTGTCACAGTTTTGTCACAGGTTTTCCACTTTGTATCAGAAATATCAAATTTTGATCCTTGCCTCTCTTCCAGGCTTTTAATAAAAATATAATATCCAATCCTTGCCAATCTATCATTATATTAATATTTTTGAGTTGATTAAAAAGGAGGAAAGAGACCATCATAAAGATATTTTAAATTAGGTGATCCAAAAGAATATGAAATTTGGAAAGGGGAGAATGATTATGTGTTTTAATATATTTGATTACTAATGATAATAATCTCTCTTTTGATCTAAAATATCAATCAAAAATACTAAAATTTTGCATCAAAGAGCTAAAAAGATACTGAGAAAGTTAACATACTGTTTCCTAGACTAATATTGAATTCAAGTTTTTTGGTAAGTATCTTGAAAAATAAATGGTGGTGTTTGTTAAACTACCAATTGCATTGGACAGTCTGTGAGTCTATTGAATAAGTCAAAATAATATTGTTTTCTCACCTATTCCCAAACATATAAATGTGTGGTACTTTCATAGTTTTAGAAAATATTTATCTTCCTTAGAGAAGAATGACAGTTTCATCTGATAATCATCAAAGCCCTATGGGTTCTGAAAGACTGTAGTTTTTATAAATAAATATACCTATGTGAAGAATAAACCCTGTCAAATTCATCTAATTTTCTTTTATGGTAGTGACAAACTTGATATATCAAAGAGAAGAATTGGATTATAATACTTCCTGACTGTTTACTCAAGATTTAGTTTGAATTTTTATCAGAGAATGTAGAGAATGTAGCTCAAATTACACTTTTATTATCTGGGTTGAAAATTAGCAGTAGTATGATTTCCAAAGCATAATTATGTGTGTTTTCATCTTATTTTAAATATGTATAATAGATAGAATTTCAGAGGGATTTAGTTAATTATTCAAAAGCTTGACAGAGTTTAGGATTAATCCTTGGCAATCAATGAAATAAGTAAAGCTTGTATCTGACTCTGTTTGCTTTGTTAACTTCTTAAGTCTTCCTACTTTTGCTTCATATGCTAAGGGAACCTTATTGTAGTGAATATGTACAGTGTTGCTTATCATTTGGGTGTGTCTAGTTTATATCACATCAACTAAAGTCTTCCCAGTTGTTATTCTTTCAAGATGTGGCTGACTTGAAAGTGACAACCAGCTTAGGTCACTAATCAGCTCGTTCCCATGTGTATCATGAATATAATAAAAAATGGTAAACTGACTTGGCAAACATTTAACTATTTATGCATATTTTGTTGTTTTCTTGCTTATGTCAGTATGCCCCCATCTTTCTCCAGGTAGGATTTGATATAGCAAACATGATAATTGGAAAAACTAAAAAAATTACATCAACAAATTTAGTGCAGAAAGATAAAATATGTGAAAATCATAATAGTAACAATAATAATAGTCAAAATTATATCTAGTTATCTCAAACCAAAAGTGGAGTATTTCAGTCACAAAATACATAGGCTCTACATCCCTTCAACCTTTTGACATCAGTCTCTTCCAGTTCAATTTACTCTGCAGGGAATCAAAAGTCTTAGTCCCATGAGGCACCCTTTGAGCATCCCAGAACCAGTTTGATACCTCGAGGTGCCAGTGATCTGCTAATGCGGTGATGCTGATGCCTTTTGTTCCTTCATTCATCCTTCACTGGTCTCTCTTTTGTGTTGGACAATATTTTCTAGTGTAGCATTCTTTTAATAATTTTTCACCATATTTGTTATTTTTTATGGTTGCTTTAGGGCTTACCATATACATTTCAATTCAGCAGAATCTACTTCAGATTTTTACTAACTTTATTCCAGTTTTAAATATGACTCTTATATAGCTCTATTTCCATTTCCTCCTTTATATGTTATTGTTATTATACAGATTGCAGCTATGTATGTTACAAATTCAACAATATATAAAGTTATGTCTCAAAAACAGAGAAAAAAGAAATCAAATATATATTTGTAGTGTTCATTATATTAGACATCTTATTTACCATTTCTAGTCCTTTTTATTTGTTCCTGTGGACTCAAGTTGCCATCTGATATGCTTTCCTTAGTTCAGTATCAGTTTTCTCCCACCTGCTTTCTTATGCTGCTATTGGCAAATATATTATATTTCTATATGTTATATATCCAACAACATTATACACATATTATTTCACACAGTCACCCTTTATGAGTAAGAGAAGAATGGATAAGAAATATGTATTTATCTTACCTTTTATAATTGCACATTTACCTTTAGTGGTGCTTTTTGATTTTTCATGTGGATTCAAATTTTATGTGGGGATGCTTGTTTGCAGACTGAAGAACTTTTTTTAGTATTTCTTTGAGGAAGTATATGCTAGTAACAAATACTGCCAGGTTTTCTTTTACTGAGAATTTCTTCATTTCTCCTTTACTTTTGAAAGACAGCTTTGCAGGGTATAGGATTTGAAGTTGAAATTGGGTTATTTTGTATATTTTAAAAATGCAATCCCACTTTATTCTGGCTTCTATTATTGTTTCTGATGAGAAGACAGCTGTTAATCTTTTGGGGATTCACTTATAAGTGACAAGGCTTTTGCTTGCTGGTTTCAATATTTTCTCCTTGTCTTTAGCTTAAAGAAGTTTTACTATAATGTGTCTGTTTGCTTATTTTCTTACCTAATACTAGAATTTTCTGTCACATACTTTAAAGCCCTGTTTGTTACTAATCTCTTCTGTTTCTGACTCCCTTTCTCTGATATTGTTAGCTATGATAATCAGTTTTAAAGTTTTTCTTGTTATTCACCCACTTAGAAATAGTTAATATCCTCTCATTGTTATTCAGGTAAAATGCAAAATCCTTAATATAGTTTGAAAGGCCATTTATATCTAGGTCATACCTATATCTCAAAGTTTTAATTTTAATAATTCTTCTCCTTTTTCGTTCGTGTTTCTGCCAACCTGGACTTTTATTAGTTCTTCTACGTCACTATCGCCATTGAGGCCTTTTACATGTATTGTTCCCTCTTCCTGGAGAAGTTACTTGCCCCTCATTTCAGGACATTTACTATTGTTAAGATAATGTTTTCTGGACCAGTTGAGATTCTATTGCTCTTTGTTTGCTTGCAGAGATGCCTCTTTGTCTCTATGAGGGTCAACGAACTTTTTCTGCTAAAGAGCAGATACTAAATATTAGCTTTGTAGGTCATATAGTGCCTCTGTTACATATCCACCCCCTTCTTCTTTTTAAAGCCTTTAACAATGTAAGAATCATCCTTAGTTGTAGTGTTATATAAAAAAAAAAAAATGGGCCTTGGGTCAGATTTGGTCCATGGTGTAAAGTTTTCTAACTCCTGTCCTATCTTATTTTGTTAATCACCTTTTTTTTTTTTTTGGTGGGGGACGGGGGGCGGGGGACAAGGTCTTATTATATTGCCCAGGCTGGACTCAAACTCGTGGGCTCAAGTGATCATTCCACCTCAGCCATTCGAGTAGCTGAGACTAAAGGCACATGCCACCATGCCTGGCTTTCCTTGTACTATCTTAACACTCATTGTGCTATGTCATAATTAATAGTTTAAGGGTCAGTTTTTCCACTAGACTTACAGTTTCTTTGGAATAAGACCATCTTATTTTTTAGTACCCAACAAGTATCTAGAATTTACAAGCCCTTGAAAATATATATTTTTTTAAATTTATTTATTATTATTATACTTTAAGTTGTAGGGTACATGTGCATAACGTGCAGGTTTGTTACATATGTATACTTGTGCCATGTTGGTGTGCTGCACCCATCAACTCGTCATTTACATCAGGTATAACTCCCAATGCAATCCCTCCCCCCTACCCCCTCCCCATGATAGGCCCCGGTGTGTGATGTTCCCCTTCCTGAGTCCAAGTGATCTCATTGTTCAGTTCCCACCTATGAGTGAGAACATGTGGTGTTTGGTTTTCAGTTCTTGTGATAGTTTGCTAAGAATGATGGTTTCCAGCTGCATCCATGTCCCTACAAAGGACACAAACTCATCCTTTTTTATGGCTGCATAGTATTCCATGGTGTATATGTGCCACATTTTCTTAATCCAATCTGTCACTGATGGACATTTGGGTTGATTCCAAGTCTTTGCTATTGTGAATAGTGCTGCAATAAACATACGTGTGCATGTGTCTTTATAGCAGCATAATTTATAATCCTTTGGGTATATCCCCAGTAATGGGATGGCTGGGTCATATGGTACATCTAGTTCTAGATCCTTGAGGAATCGCCATACTGTTTTCCATAATGGTTGAACTAGTTTACAATCCCACCAACAGTGTAAAAGTGTTCCTATTTCTCCACATCCTCTCCAGCACCTGTTGTTTCCTGACTTTTTAATGATCGCCATTCTAACTGGTGTGAGATGGTATCTCATTGTGGTTTTGATTTGCATTTCTCTGATGGCCAGTGATGATGAGCATTTTTTCATATGTCTGTTGGCTGTATGAATGTCCTCTTTTGAGAAATGTCTGTTCATATCCTTTGCCCACTTTTTGATGGGGTTGTTTGTTTTTTTCTTGTAAATTTGTTGGAGTTCTTTGTAGGTTCTGGATATTAGCCCTTTGTCAGATGAGTAGATTGAAAAAATTTTCTCCCATTCTGTAGGTTGCCTGTTCACTCTGATGGTAGTTTCTTTTGCTGTGCAGAAGCTCTTTAGTTTAATGAGATCCCATTTGTCAATTTTAGCTTTTGCTGCCATTGCTTTTGGTGTTTTAGACATGAAGTCTTTGCCCATGCCTATGTCCTGAATGGTACTACCTAGGTTTTCCTCTAGGATTTTTATGGTATTAGGTCTAACATTTAAGTCTCTAATCCATCTTGAATTAATTTTCGTATAAGGAGTAAGGAAAGGATCCAGTTTCAGCTTTCTACTTATGGCTAGCCAATTTTCCCAGCACCATTTATTAAATAGGGAATCCTTTCCCCATTTCTTGTTTTTCTCAGGTTTGTCAAAGATCAGATGGCTGTAGATGTGTGGTATTATTTCTGAGGACTCTGTTCTGTTCCATTGGTCTATATCTCTGTTTTGGTACCAGTACCATGCTGTTTTGGTTACTGTAGCCTTGTAGTATAGTTTGAAGTCAGGTAGCGTGATGCCTCCAGCTTTGTTCTTTTGACTTAGGATTGTCTTGGAGATGCGGGCTCTTTTTTGGTTCCATATGAACTTTAAAGCAGTTTTTTCCAATTCTGTGAAGAAACTCATTGGTAGCTTGATGGGGATGGCATTGAATCTATAAATTACCTTGGGCAGTATGGCCATTTTCACAATATTGATTCTTCCTATCCATGAGCATGGTATGTTCTTCCATTTGTTTGTGTCCTCTTTGATTTCACTGAGCAGTGGTTTGTAGTTCTCCTTGAAGAGGTCCTTTACATCCCTTGTAAGTTGGATTCCTAGGTATCTTATTCTCTTTGAAGCAATTGTGAATGGAAGTTCATTCCTGATTTGGCTCTCTGTTTGTCTGTTACTGGTGTATAAGAATGCTTGTGATTTTTGCACATTAATTTTGTATCCTGAGACTTTGCTGAAGTTGCTTATCAGCTTAAGGAGATTTTGGGCTGAGACAATGGGGTTTTCTAAATATACAATCATGTCATCTGCAAACAGGGACAATTTGACTTCTTCTTTTCCTAACTGAATACCCTTGATTTCTTTCTCTTGCCTAATTGCCCTAGCCAGAACTTCCAACACTATGTTGAATAGGAGTGGTGAGAGAGGGCATCCCTGTCTTGTGCCAGTTTTCAAAGGGAATTTTTCCAGTTTTTGCCCATTCAGTATGATATTGGCTGTGGGTTTGTCATAAATAGCTCTTATTATTTTGAGGTACGTTCCATCAATACCGAATTTATTGAGCATTTTTAGCATGAAGGGCTGTTGAATTTTGTCAAAAGCCTTTTCTGCATCTGTTGAGATAATCATGTGGTTCTTGTCTTTGGTTCTGTTTATATGCTGGATTATGTTTATTGATTTGCGAATGTTGAACCAGCCTTGCATCCCAGGGATGAAGCCCACTTGATCATGGTGGATAAGCTTTTTGATGTGTTGCTGAATCCGGTTTGCCAGTATTTTATTGAGGATTTTTGCATCGATGTTCATCAGGGATATTGGTCTAAAATTCTCTTTTTTTGTTGTGTCTCTGCCAGGCTTTGGTATCAGGATGATGTTGGCCTCATAAAATGAGTTAGGGAGGATTCCCTCTTTTTCTATTGATTGGAATAGTTTCAGAAGGAATGGTACCAACTCCTCCTTGTACCTCTGGTAGAATTCAGCTGTGAATCCATCTTGTCCTGGACTTTTTTTGGTTGGTAGGCTATTAATTATTGCCTCAATTTCAGAGCCTACTATTGGTCTATTCAGGGATTCAACTTCTTCCTGGTTTAGTCTTGGAAGAGTGTAAGTGTCCAGGAAATTATCCATTTCTTCTAGATTTTCCAGTTTATTTGCGTAGAGGTGTTTATAGTATTCTCTGATGGTAGTTTGTATTTCTGTGGGGTCGGTGGTGATATCCCCTTTATCATTTTTAATTGCGTCGATTTGATTCTTCTCTCTTTTCTTCTTTATTAGTCTTGCTAGTGGTCTGTCAATTTTGTTGATCTTTTCAAAAAACCAACTCCTGGATTCATTGATTTTTTGGAGGGTTTTTTGTGTCTCTATCTCCTTCAGTTCTGCTCTGATCTTAGTTATTTCTAGCCTTCTGCTAGCTTTCGAATGTGTTTGCTCTTGCTTCTCTAATTCTTTTAATTGCGATGTTAGAGTGTCAATTTTAGATCTTTCCTGCTTTCTCTTGTGGGCATTTAGTGCTATAAATTTCCCTCTACACACTGCTTTAAATGTGTCCCAGAGATTCTGGTATGTTGTATCTTTGTTCTCATTGGTTTCAAAGAACATCTTTATTTCTGCCTTCATTTCGTTATGTACCCAGTAGTCATTCAGGAGCAGGTTGTTCAGTTTCCATGTAGTTGAGCGGTTTTGATTGAGTTTCTTAGTCCTGAGTTCTAGTTTGATTGCACTGTGGTCTGAGAGACAGTTTGTTATAATTTCTGTTCTTGTACATTTGCTGAGGAGTGCTTTACTTCCAATTATATGGTCAATTTTGGAGTAAGTACGATGTGGTGCTGAGAAGAATGTATATTCTGTTGATTTGGGGTGGAGAGTTCTATAGATGTCTATTAGGTCTGCTTGCTGCAGAGATGAGTTCAATTCCTGGATATCCTTGTTAACTTTCTGTCTCGTTGATCTGTCTAATGTTGACAGTGGAGTGTTGAAGTCTCCCATTATTATTGTATGGGAGTCTAAGTCTCTTTGTAAGTCTCTAAGGACTTGCTTTATGAATCTGGGTGCTCCTGTATTGGGTGCATATATATTTAGGATAGTTAGCTCTTCCTGTTGAATTGATCCCTTTACCATTATGTAATGGCCTTCTTTGTCTCTTTTGATCTTTGATGGTTTAAAGTCTGTTTTATCAGAGACTAGTATTGCAACCCCCGCTTTTTTTTGTTCTCCATTTGCTTGGTAAATCTCCCTCCATCCCTTTATTTTGAGCCTATGTATGTCTCTGCGTGTGAGATGGGTCTCCTGAATACAGCAGACTGATGGGTCTTGACTCTTTATCCAGTTTGCCAGTCTGTGTCTTTTCATTGGAGCATTTAGTCCATTTACATTTAAGGTTAAGATTGTTATGTGTGAACTTGATCCTGCCATTATGATATTAACTGGTTATTTTGCTCGTTAGTTGATGCAGTTTCTTCCTAGCCTCGATGGTCTTTACATTTTGGCATGTTTTTGCCATGGCTGATACCGGTTGTTCCTTTCCATGTTTAGTGCTTCCTTCAGGGTCTCTTGTAAGGCAGGTCTAGTGGTGACAAAATCTCTAAGCATTTGCTTATCTGTAAAGGATTTTATTTCTCCTTCACTTATGAAACTTAGTTTGGCTGGATATGAAAATCTGGGTTGAAAATTCTTTTCTTTAAGAATGTTGAATATTGGCCCCCACTCTCTTCTGGCTTGGAGAGTTTCTGCCGAGAGATCTGCTGTTAGTCTGATGGGCTTCCCTTTGTGGGTAACCCGACCTTTCTCTCTGGCTGCCCTTAAGATTTTTTCCTTCATTTCAACTTTGGTGAATCTGGCAATTATGTGTCTTGGAGTTGCTCTTCTCGAGGAGTATCTTTGTGGCGTTCTCTGTATTTCCTGGATTTGAATGTTGGCCTGCCCTACTAGGTTGGGGAAGTTCTCCTGGATGATATCCTGAAGAGTGTTTTCCAACTTGGTTCCATTTTCCCCCTCACTTTCAGGCACCCCAATCAGACGTAGATTTGGTCTTTTTACATAATCCCATACTTCTTGCAGGCTTTGTTCATTTCTTTTTCTTCTTTTTTCTTTTGGTTTCTCTTCTCGCTTCATTTCATTCATTTGATCCTCAATCGCTGATACTCTTTCTTCCAGTTGATCGAGTCGGTTACTGAAGCTTGTGCATTTGTCACGTATTTCTCGTGTCATGGTTTTCATCTCTTTCATTTCGTTTATGACCTTCTCTGCATTAATTAGTCTAGCCGTCAATTCTTCCACTTTTTTTTCAAGATTTTTAGTTTCTTTGCGCTGGGTACGTAATTCCTCCTTTAGCTCTAAGAAATTTGATGGACTGAAGCCTTCTTCTCTCATCTCGTCAAAGTCATTTTCCGTCCAGCTTTGATCCGTTGCTGGCGATGAGCTGCGCTCCTTTGCCGGGGGAGATGTGCTCTTATTTTTTGAATTTCCAGCTTTTCTGCCCTGCTTTTTCCCCATCTTTGTGGTTTTATCTGCCTCTGGTCTTTGATGATGGTGATGTACTGATGGGGTTTTGGTGTAGGTGTCCTTCCTGTTTGATAGTTTTCCTTCTAACAGTCAGGACCCTCAGCTGTAGGTCTGCTGGAGATTGCTTGAGGTCCACTCCAGACCCTGTTTGCCTGGGTATCAGCAGCAGAGGCTGCAGAAGATAGAATATTTCTGAACAGCGAGTGTACCTGTCTGATTCTTGCTTTGGAAGCTTCCTCTCAGGGGTATACTCCACCCTGTGAGGTGTGGGGTGTCAGACTGCCCCTAGTGGGGGATGTCTCCCAGTTAGGCTACTCAGGGGTCAGGGACCCACTTGAGCAGGCAGTCTGTCCGTTCTCAGATCTCAGCCTCCGTGTTGGGAGATCCACTGCTCTCTTCAAAGCTGTCAGACAGAGTCGTTTGCGTCTGCAGAGTTTTCTGCTGCTTTGTTGTTGTTGTTGTTGTTGTGGTGTAGCTGTGCCCTGTCCCCAGAGGTGGAGTCTACAGAGACAGGCAGGTTTCTTTGAGCTGCTGTGAGCTCCACCCAGTTGGAGCTTCCTAGCAGCTTTGTTTACCTACTTAAGCCTCAGCAATGGCGGGCGCCCCTCCCCCAGCCTCGCTGCTGCCTTGCCGGTAGATCACAGACTGCTGTGCTAGCAATGAGGGAGGCTCCGTGGGCGTGGGACCCTCCCGGCCAGGTGTGGGATATGATCTCCTGGTGTGCCTGTTTGCTTAAAGCGCAATATTGGGGTGGGAGTTACCCGATTTTCCAGGTGTTGTGTGTCTCAGTTCCCCTGGCTAGGAAAAGGGATTCCCTTCCCCCTTGCGCTTCCCAGGTGAGGCGATGCCTCGCCCTGCTTCAGCTCTCGCTGGTCGGGCTGCAGCAGCTGACCAGCACCGATCGTCCGGCACTCCCCAGTGAGATGAACCCAGTACCTCAGTTGAAAATGCCGAAATCACCGGTCTTCTGTGTCGCTGGCGCTGGGAGTTGGAGACTGGAGCTGTTCCTATTCGGCCATCTTGCTCCGCCCTCCTAGGGTCAGCATTTAAATTACAGATTTTCCTCCAAATTTCTCAGAGGCAGTAATGTTTCTAGTGCTATTGCTTTGTGTATTTCTATTTATAACTGCCTTCATATGATTTCAGGAAATATAATTCCCTGTGTGAATTTTCTAGAATTCCTAAATTGACTCCTGCTGAAGACTGACATGATGAGAAAAGTTTTTGTAGACTTCCATAAACAAAACTCATATCTGCATAATTATATCTGTATCTGTGTGTCTGTATCTATATCTTTATCACTTATACCTATGAATAACTATATCTACATATAAATCTGCAATCATCTCCCGGATAGAGTGATACCTGTAAGTCATCTCCATTTTTCAAAAGCAAATCATACTTTTGTTACCCTCTTTCTTCTAAAAGCACCATATTGGAAGTCCTAGCCAGGGCAATCAGGCAAGAAATAAATAAATAAATAAAAGGTGTCCAAATAGGAAAGAAGAAGTCAAACCGTTTCTCTTCATGGATGGAATGATTCTGTACCTAGAAACCCTTAACAACTTTGCCACAAGCCCCTGATAAACGACTTCAGTAGTGTTTCAAGATACAAAATCAGTGTACAAAAATCAGTAGCATTTCCATATACCAATAATGTTCAAACTGAGAATCAAATCAAGAATGCAATCCCAGATAGATATGGTGGCTCATGCCTATAATTCCAGCATTTTGGGAGGTCAAAGTGGGAGGATCACTTGAGCCCAGGAGTTTATGACAAGTCCTGGCAACATAGTGAGATTTCATCTCCACAAAAAAGTTTAAAAAGCTGGCTTGGTGTGATGGCACATGCTATGGTCCCAGCACTCAGGAAACGGAGGAGGGAAGCTCATTTGACCCCAGGAGGTAGAGGGCGCAGTGAGTTGTGATCATGCCATTGTACTCCAGCCTAGGTGATAGAGTACAACACTGTCTATAAAAAATGCAATCCCATTTACAATATTCAAACAAAAAAATAAATATGTAGGAAGACATCTAGCCAAGGAGGTGAAAGAAAGACATCTATACAGAAAACTAGAAAACACTACTTCAGAAAATCACAAATGACACAAACAAATGGAAAAACACTCCATCCTCATAGATTGGAAGAATCAATATTGTTAAAAATGGTCACATTGCCCAGAACAATCTTCAGTTTCAACACTATTTCTATCAAATGACCAATGTCATTTTCCCCAGAATTTGAAATAACCGATTCTAAAATGTATAGGGAGCAAAAAAAGGGGCCAAATAGTCAATGCAATTTTAAGCAAAAAGAACAAGGCCAGAGGCATCACACTACCAGACTTCAAACTATACTATAAGGCTATAGAAACTAAAACAGCATGGAACTTTACAAAAACAGACACATGGACCAATGCAACAGAATAGGGAACCTAGAAAATAAGCTGCACATCTGCAACTGTCAGTCTTTGACAAAGTTGACAAAAATAAGCAATGATATTGGAATAGCTGGCTAGTCATAAGCAGACAAAACTGGACCCCTTCTTTTCACCATATATAAAAATTAAGTTGAGATGCAGAGAAGACTTAAGCCTAAGACCTCAAACTATAAGAACCCTAGGAGAAAACCTAGGAAACAACGTTCTGGACATTGGCCTTGGGAGATAATTTATGGGTAAGTCCTCAAAAGCAATTGCAACAAAAACAAAAATTGACAAGTGGGACCTAATTAAACTAAAAAGCTTCTGCACAACAAAAGAAACTATCAACAGAATAAGCAGACAACCTACAGAATGGGAGAAAATGTTCACAAACAATATATCCAACAAAGGTCTGATACCTAGAGTCGATAAGAAAATTCAACAAGCAAAAAACAAAAAACTCACCTAAAAAGTAGACAAAAGACACAAACAGAGGCTTCTTAAAGAAGACATAAATGAAGCCAACAAACATGTAAAAATGCTCAACATCACTAATTATCAGAGAAATGCAAATCAAAACAACTATGAGATACCATCTCCCACTAGTCAGAATGGCTATTATTAAAAAGTCAAAAAACAATAGATGCTGGTAAGGCTTCAGAGAAAAGGAAATGCCTGTCCACAGTTGATGGGGATGCAAATTAGTTCAGTCACTGTGGAAAGCAGTTTGCAGAATTTTCGAAGAAAAAATGGAACTACTAATAAATCCAACAATCCCATTCTTGAGTATATATCTAAAATAAAATAAATCTTTCTACCAAAATGACGCATGCACTTGTATGTTCATTGCGGTACTATTCACAATAGTAAAGACATGAAATCAACGTAGTTACCCATCAACAATGTATTCGATAAAGAAAATGTGACACATATATACCATGAAATAGTATGCAGCTATATAAAAGAGCAAAATCATGTCCTTTGCAGCAATATGAATGCAGCAGGAGGCCATTACCCTATGCAAATTAACACAGGAACTGAAAACAAAATACTGCATGTACTTACTTATAAGTGGAAGCTAAACATTGGATACTCATGGACATAAAGGTGCCAACAGTAGACATTGGGGACTACCAGAGTGGGGAGGGAGAAAAGGGAACAAGGACTGAAAAACTAACTATTGGATAGTATGCTCGTTACCTAGCTGACAGGATCAATTGTACCCCAAACCACAGCTTCATGCGATATACCTTTGTAACAAACCTGCATATGTACCCCTGAATCTAAAATGAGAGTTGAAATTATGAAAAAGAAAATCTCTAATTTAGGCATTTTTCCTCTGAAAGGTGCAAATTGTAATTTTCCCAATAACACATATATTCCCCTCCCTCCCAAAATAAAACTACTGTATCAATATTTTGACATAAACTATTTTTAACAAAATGAGTCCTTATTGCAAGGTTGCAATGCTTTCATTTTAACCATTTCTAAGTATTGTGTGTGACTTACATGTGCACACATTCTCTGTCCTCTTGGGGCAATAGCTGCATGATTAGTTTGATCACTGAATATTGCCACTCTTGAATTTATGTCAGTGGCATTTCTATACATTTTGGATCCCAAACACATGTTAATTCAAGGCTTCCCAGGCTACGAGTTAATGATAAAAATGAGCTGATCTTCAGATCCTGTGAAATATAGTAAGGTTTGACATTGCTTTTATAAAGAGAGAAAACTAAGACTCTGCTAGAGACAATCTATCTTTTCTGACTACAGCATTCTTATTTCCTGTTTTAACTTTTTTGCACTTCTATATGTAAGTAAGAAACATATGAGGAATTAATTTTCCATAATGTCATATATTGATTTTTTTTAGCTTTAATGAAAGTAGTGTTTGGGGGTGTTTTGTTGAAAAACAAATCTAGCATTTTGGAAGACTCAGAAATTTCAGCTAGGAATATTTCATAAAAGTTTTTTTCTAAAAGCAAGACAAATATTGGGTCAGTAGAGGGCAGCCATGTCAAAGACCTACGTTTCCCTTTTGGTCTTCTTAGATTGCCAAACTTTACAGGAGATTTTAGGAAGATAGAGCTATGAGATGTGTATTTGCTCCCAGAAAAGTTGGGCATTTACATGCAGTTAGTATTCAATGATATATTGTTCTGCCTAAAATTTCTCAAACGACATACTTTAAGTGTTTTGAATTATTTTCATCATGTAATTTTGGCTGCTTTGTGAGGGTAGTAACATTTTCTGATGTTATTTAACATTAATCCACTCTTCACTCAGAAAGATGGGCAAGGCTTTTTACTAAAATGCCATGTCTCCAACTTCTACTTTAGAAAGGACAAAGTGATAATGAACTTGAAAAGGCTTCATGCTTTTTGCACATACTACATTAATATTTATCCATTTGTGTTTGTTGGACAAATGTTGTTTTAGAAAATATTGCAGGGACTTATTTGGAGAAAATATTTGTCATAGAATGTAAAATGTAAATCAAATTTGAATTATTATCCAAGAAGAAACGACATGTGTCTGAATAATGTAATGAGAGTTATTCAAGTGTTTTACACAGAACAATTTTATGTACTTAAGCAGTTATACTCAAGAAGTACTGTGGTCCCATATTTATTCATACCATTTCTCAAATATTTAAGATAGTTTCAAAGAGAAGAAATATAATGTATGTTGCTTGAACAAATTCTTCAATAATGAAGGAACTATCAGTAGTTTTTAATGCATGGAACCATAGAATATCACTTAGCAAACTGTCTCAGCCACTCATTCACTGTCCTGCATAACAAGGGAAGTCTTTGAGAAGAAAGTGATGTTTTTTCTTCTTCTCAGGAAGATCGGCTATGTTACACTGTGTTCTTATGTTCACTTTACTAGATAGAAAAGTAACATGCAGCCTTTTACAATTACTTGTTCTTAAATAGAAAGATATAAAAAATAAGATTAAATGGTTATATACATTTAATGTTTTTAACATTTTACCTATTCTTTTTACATAATGACAGTAGGGAAAACATGTCAGCAACAAAAATAATTTTAATAATAGTATACCAAGGCAAAAAATTGTGTTTACCCCGATTTTGTACCTTTCATTTTCTAGTCTAAACTGTTTTTACTTTGTGTGTTCATCTTAGAAGACTGATCATAGCAGCCTCTTCTGGAATATTGGAGAGATCCTTCCTGAGTACCAAAGCACATGTAATAATAGCATGAATGTTTTAATATGCATAAGTTAGTTGATTTGATCACATTTTCAAGAAGTAGATGATACCAATGCATTTTTTTCTAATTCAGTATAATATGGGAGCTAAAACTGACAAAGATAATATTTAAAAAGATTATTTATGGATCTAAAATGTGAATATCCATATAAAAATCTTAAAAATTCTATTTGGAAATATAATCTAGCAGCACTTTAAAGAATAACACACCCAAAACAAAGTTCATTTATTCTAGGAATTCACTAAAACATCTCATTTTTTTAAAAAAAGATATTACTATATTTCACTTAAATATAAGTCAAGGGAGGAAAATCATATCCTTATCTTTACAACAGCTAAAAAGGATTTGAGGATAGTTTCATCAATTTTTTGACACATATTCCTAATAAAATAAGAAGAGATGAAAACTTTCATGATATGATAAAATGATCTAAGAAGTCAGCTACATTCTTATAGTAAACACCAGAACCATTGCCATGAAAGTGATGAGCATGCTAACATTTTTAACTAAAATAGTAAGTATGAAATTGTTAAAAGGGGAGGCAGTATTACTATTTTTTCTCATGATATTATCAGATTTGAATATCTATAGAAAGTCAATGAGAAAATTTTTAAGAAATATAAAATTAAGTGAGGTAAAGTCTTGCAAGATGAATATGTACACATTTATTTTATAATAACTGTTTGTCAAATTTAAAGGAAGAAGAGGTTGCATATATGATAGCACCCCAAATACTAAATATCTAGAAAAAAGTTACCAAGAAATGTAAAGGTGCTATATGAAACAAACAAGCAAAAACCCTCAAATGATGTAAAATAAGACAACAATTCAGACAGAACTTGTTCTTGGATAGGAATATGCTTTGATGCAAAGATGTCTTTTATCAGTAAATTTGTTAGCCCAATGTAAACGTTAAAAAATAGTAGGATTTTTTGGTTGTTATATTGATTCTAATGTCTACACGGAAAATTTAACAAGCAAAAGTACTTAGAGAATACCTTTAAAGTACTGAAAGAATGGAACATAAATTAAATATTTTAGTGGACAGATTAATTGAAGGACTAAGGAAGAAAGAAAAAATGAGAATTCGGCATAAAATAAAAGTATTATTTAAAGAGAGTAGGGAAAAATAGTTTAACAAATGTTCTGTTTTGGACAAATAGTGAATAGAGGTGAATACATTCCAGCTGGATCACAAAGCTCTATACAAGCTATGATAACATAGCTATAAAAAATTGATAGATTTATTTTCTTACCTCTGGTATCTTAGTTTGTTTGTGTTGCTAAAAAGGAATAATTGAAGCTAGGTAATTTATTTTAAAAATAGAGATTTTTTTTGGCTTATGGTTCTTCAGGCCATACAAGAAGCATGGTGCAGGCATCTATTTGGCTTCTGGTGATGACCTCAGATTGTTTCCACTCATGACTGAAGGCAAAAGGGAACCAGAGATCACATGGTGAGAGACAAAGCCAAAGAGTAGGGAGGTGCCAAGCTCATGTGGAAAGTAACAGAGTGAGAACTCACGCCTTACCCCCAGGGATGGCATTAATCTATTCATGAGGGATCAGCCCTCATGACCCAAAAACTTCCCATTAGGCTCAACCTTCAACATTGGAGATCAAATTTCAACATGAGTTTTGGAGGGGTAAAATATCCATAGCATCTGGGAAGTGTAGTTTGGTTAATGGTTTCAAAATATAGTTAGATTGAAGGAATATCTCAGCGTTTGATAGCACAGTAGGGTGATAATAATTTATAATTTACTGTATATTTTAAAGTAGGTAGAAGAGAAGATTTAGAATGTTCCAATCACACACACAAAAATTAAATGTTTGAGGTGATCGATTTCCTAATTACCTCGATTTGATCATTACACAATTTATGTATGTATCTTATCACATGATGTGCCCCATAAATATATACAATTATGTATTCATAAAACATTTAAAAACTATAAAATAGGTAAAAACCATAAATTGAAATATTCATCTCAGAGTAATATACTTGGTCTTAGCCAAAAGGCTGAGAAGTGATTCATCTCAGAATAATAAAAAATTAGTATTCTACATGGCGAAAGGTTTAATAAAGTCATAATCCACAACAGCAAGCTGATAATATTGTTGCATACATAAGAAAGAAACTTTTTCTTGTATATATATATATATATATACAAATGACTCTTACTAACAAATAGTAAAATCTCAAGGAGGTGAAGAGAAATAGAGAATTAAGAGAATGAAAAGATGGTTTCTAAAAGGAACAAAAATCCCTGCCTAAGTCAATTTGACTTATAATTTTGAAAATATTTAGTTACCATTTTTCACTTATCAAAATGGCAATTTTTTTGTATTTAAATATATTAATATATTTGCTGATTATCTTAAGAAGGTACATATGTCAAATTTTAATACATTATATCTTATTTGGAAATAACAGGAATCTTGGCCTTGCAGTATTGCTAGACCTGTAAAATAAAGTATGATCTCATGAGAAATGGGGGCAAGTGTAGATGGCAATTTTTTGTAATTTTATTAATGTATGAAATTTTCCTACAAGTTGGAAAACAAGAATCTTATGTAATTTAGGTAGGTGTGTCAATTGATGCAACATGTTTCAGGACTGAGTTAACCAAACCTATAAAAAGTAAAAAATTTGAATACTAAAAAAGTGTGTGTCTAAAAGTTTATACTACCAATATAACCACACTTGTTTTTCAAAGGTTCAAAGATAGAAGTACAATAATTTTTATTACACTTTTTTTTGTAGTAGGAAACAAGAGGCCATCAAGGCACGGGTTAAATAACTTATGAAACATTCACACAGTGGGAGATTGTAGTCAATAAAGAAGAATGAGGAAGATCATATGCAAATGTACAAGGATTTCCAATATATACTGAAAAATAAAAAAGTGCCAGAATGTTTGTAGAGATTGATTTTAGTTGTGTTATCTACCTTGTATCTATTTATAACTCCTATTTATATACAAGTATTAATCTATATGAATTTATTATATAAATGTTCATTATATGATGGAATGCATTTTAGAATGTGACTTAAGAAGTCACAAGTGCTTAAGTTTGAAGTCTAGTTGTATTATGTCCTATTTGTGAGGCCTTAGATGAATTATATAACTTCTCTAGGCCTCATTTTTCTTCTTTGTAAAATGGGGATAATAATGGTACTTGCCTCAGAAGGTTATTATAAGAAATTTGGGGGGGAGGGTGGTGAACTGTCTAGCTAGAAAATATCAATTTTATTTATCTTCTCAAAGAAATAGCCTTGGTTTCATTAATTTTCTCCATTGATTTCTCTTTTCTCTTTCATTGATTTCTCCTGTTTTTTTTTATTATTTAAATTCCTCTGTTTGGGGTTTAATTCACTCTTATAGTAGCTTAAGGAAGTAGCTCAAGTTGTTGATTTGAGACCTTTTTTAATTTTTTAATCTAGCCATTTAACACTGTTCTCTGTAAGTACTGCTTTTGATGATACACACATTTTGATATATTATCTTTTTGTTTTCATCTCACTCAAAATGCCTTCTAATTTTCCTGTAGATTTCTCCTTGGCCCATGGTTTACTTGAAAATATTAATTTTCAAGTAAATTTTTAAATTTTATTGTTATTTGAAAATATTTAGTTATCATTTTTTTGCTATGTTATTATAAATTTTGTAAGTATTTTGTATTTTTACACATATTTTTTCATTTAATGGCTTTGAACTTAATGCCATTTTGGTGGAAGATCATGTTTTGTATTATTTGAATTGCCTTATTTAGACTTGTTTTATGGCTCAGAATAGGGTTTATGTTGATAAGTGTTCCATTACACTTATAAAAATGTGTATTCTGGTACTATTGGATGAGGTATTAGTTTTTATCAAATACTGGGTGGAAAAATTTTGGAAATTACATCTTCAAATGCCTACTTCCTCTTTTCTGGGTATACTCTAAATACGTAAGATTAGGTCCACTGAATTTGTTCCATGTTTCACTATTTCTCTGTTCTAATATGTATATGTGCATGTGTATATACTTGATCTTTTTATTCTCTTTGTCTTATTTTAGGTGAATTTGTATTGGTATGTCTTAAAGGTCACCAATATTTTCTTCTGCAGTGTCTAATCTACTATACATCAGAGCCATTATATTTTTTAATCAGACATTTTAGTTTCCATCTCTAGAAATTTAATTTGTTTTTACTTAAAATGCTATTTTTTTCACTAACTTCATAAACATTATGGGCTATGTGTTCGGTAATGATTTTAATGCAATTGTCTTCTAATTCTAATATCTCTCTTATTTCTGGTTTTGTTTCAGTTAATTAATTTTTCTCTTTATTATGGGTTATATACTCATGTTTCTTTACATGCTTTGTAATTTTGCATTGGATTCCAAGCATTTAAATTTTACTTTGTTAGGTGCTGGATTAAATATGTGTAAGTTTTCTTGAGCTTTGTTCTGGGACACTGTTAAGTATTCAGCAACAATTTTATATGTTCTTGTCTTGCTTTTAATCTTTCTCAGGCAGGATCAGAACAGTGTTTAGTTTAGGTCTAATTTTCCCCACTACTGAGGAAAAACTGTTCTCCTAACTCTGTCCAATACACCATACATTTTGAAGGAGCCCTGTGTGCACATCAGAGGTTGTTCCCTCTAATAATGCTGGATGATTATTCTCAGTTTTGGGTGCTTTCCTCACATGCAAGGATGCTCACTCAATACAGCTTCCCAGAAACGCTGGAGGCAGTCAGTAAAGGAATTAGATAGAATTAAAGAGAATGATACTGAAATAAAACCTGGAAGACTCTCAGAGGAAGGAAGGAGAATGGGCAGAGGGGACATTGGAAAATTGCAATAAATATAGAAATTGACACGATTTCAAAAATATATATTGTACCAGGCTGATGAGGCAGACCCCCAGTCAGCTTTCACAGAGAAGAAGGATATTCATGGTAAGTGATTTGAATCACACCTTAGCATACTCTTTCTTTGGAAGTAGCACCTTAACACTACATTTCATGTAAGACTGACAGCCAAACTTGTAAGAGTTTTGGGAGAGCTAAGGCTCATCAGAGAAAAGAATGAGCATAATGAAATAAACTTGGAGCAAGAAATTTTTAAGCAACTAAAAGAACAGTAAATAAAATCATGAGTTCATTAAAATGAGATCAACATAATAGTGTGTGTTTAATGCAATACTAGTATAAATCAAGGAAGAAGAGGATATTAGGAGAGAGGTGGCCCCTCAATGCTGAGAGAACATGGAGGATATTGATTGATAATGTAGCACTTGATTTCCCATTTAGAATGAAGCTAGTTACCTTCACCAGAGAAGTTTCATGAGGATAGTATTAGAGCAGGAAGCAAGGCAGGGGTAATAATTCAATGCTTGATGTGGAAGTAGAGCTGGCCAATATGGACGATAAAACTGGGGCCCAATAAAAGGCAATGAGCCTGATGTTCCCATAGGTATTTTTACATTGTTCTAAATGCCTTGCCTATAGCAGTAATAAAACCAACAGGTAATGAATACAATTCTCTTCTCCTTTGGCAATACTTGCAGAAATTTTACCTCACATAAGTGGAGTTTAGATGAGTACTCATAGAATAACCTATATGAACTTTGAAGAATAAAAAATGAGCAAGCAAAAGGTAATTTTACCTCATTGGAAAATTTCTACTATACAAAAAGGTTACAGGATAAAAGAACAAAACTATTACTAGAATTGTGTAGCGACAGGGGAAATATACTTTCAGTAACTAAATGCAATGTTACAGAAAAGTAACATATTTTTACCTCAATTTAATTTTTTCCTCTTTAACATATGTTGATTGAAAAATAATAATGCTCTATAAGAATAAAATTAACAGTGAAAGTAGTAGGGTTTGAGTTAAACATTCATAAAAAGAGTTTCCATATAGCTCATAAATGTTCATTTTATGCTTAGATAAGTGATAAAAGTAATGTGTATGAGCCTACATCATTTATTTGATACCCTTGCATTGGATTTTGTCTTAAGTTCTTGATCTCTTAACAACAAAATTTTATCTTTTCCCTTCTCTTTTTGAGAATGGCACTATTTTAAAATGATCTGAATTTCAAAAAGTATGTCCCCTAGCTTGGAAACTTCTCAGAATAATGAATTCCAAACTCAAGTCCAGACTTCACACCATCTGAACAAAAATATATTGAGTGTCTGCTGTTTGCATTGCATGACATTGTGATAGATGTTCTTTTAACTCCAAAAGAGAAAAAATTAAAAACTGACTTGAAATGAGTACCTTTTAACTCTCTTATACTAGCTTAACTTTTTATTGTTTGTCTTGTCAAGTTCTCTATATTTCAGGCTTTGTTAAGGACGTGATAGGAGGTTCATCCTAGTCACTTAATTACATTAAGTGATTTACTTTTGTTTCTACAGTTTAGTTAAAAAGAACAATAAGATACAATCTTTAAGCTTGAAAAATAACTTATATTTTCAATACCTTTATAAAAATTGGCTGAAAACTTTACTGAGACTATCTTCAATGATGTCTGGAAACACATTTTATGTGACCATAATTCTGGAGTTTCTGACAGAGGGAAATTATTTTGCCAAGAGTTAAAATTATGTGCCACCTCCCTTAGGTCAGTCACTGATTAACAGGATTTCTTGTAATTCAGTGGTCTTATTTTTCAAAAGAGAGAGTGTGTGTGTGTATGCGTGTGTGTGTGTGTGTGTATGTGTGACTGAGGGTACATTTAGATGAAGACATTAAAAATATAGTAACTCAAAAGTTACACCTTAAAACCTATGTGTTTATTTATTTTTCACCATGATAAAAAAACTTGAGATCTATCCTAACAAATTTTATGTGCACATTACAGTATTATTAACTGCAATCACAATGTTGTTCAGCATATCTCTCTAATATTTTCACCTTGCATAACTGAAACTTTATATTCATTGCACAACAATTTCCCATTTCACCTTCCCCACAGCCCCTGGCAAACACCATTCTCTTTTCTGCTATCAGTATGGTTACTTTAGGGACCTCATAGTAGTGAAATCATGCAGTATTTGTCCTTCTGTGACTGACTTATTTCACTTAGAATAATGTTATCAAACTTCATCCATGTTGTAGAATATGAGAGTATTTCCTTCTTATTTATAGATGAATTACCACATTTTATTTACCCATTCTTTTGTCAATATCACTTAGTTTTCAACACCTGGCCATTGTGAATAATGCTGCAACAGACATAGTAGTGCAAATATATATTTTTTGAGATCCTGATTTCAATTCTTTTGAATAAATATCCAGAAGTAAGATTGCTGAATCACATGATAGTTCTATTTTTAATTTTTTGAAGAATCTTCATACTGTTTTCCATAATAGCTGCAACATTTCGCATTATCACCAACAGTATACAAGAGTTTCACTTTCAACGTGTCCTTACCGATGTGTAGTTTTCTGGTTTGCGTTTGTTTGCTTGCTTGTTTGGGGCCATCCCAACATCTGTAATGCAGTATCTCTTTGTGATTTTGATTTGTGTTTCTGTAATAATTAGTGATATTGAACATCTTTTCTTATACCTGTTCTACATTTGGATTTCTTTGGAGAAATAAATTCAAATCCCTTGCCCATTTTTTTAAAGGATTGTTTGATTTTTGCTATTGAGTTATAGATGTTCCTTATATATTTTGGATATTAACCCTTTATCAGGTATAAAGTTTGCAAATATTTTCTCTCATTCCATAGGCTGCCTTTTTCTCTGTTGATTATTTCCTTTGCTACACAAAAACTTTTTAATTTGATATAATCTCATTTGTCTATTTTTGCCTTTTTGTTACCTGTGCTTTTGGTGTCGTATCCAAGAAATCATTGCTAAGACCAATGTCATCGGGCTTTTTTCTTGTGTTTTATTCTAGGAGTTTTGCAGTTTAAAGTTTTATGTTACTATCTTTAATCCATTTTTGAGTTTATTTTTGTGTATTGTGTAAGAATCCATGTGATTTTTTTTTGCATGTTGATATCCAGTTTTTCTTTTCTATTTTTTAGATTTTACTTTAATTTATGGGATACATGTACAGAAAATGCAGGTTTGTTCCATAGGTATGTATATACCATAGTGGTTTGCTGTACCTATCAACCCGTCATCTAGGTTTTAAGCCTCGCATGCATTAGGTGTTTGACCTGATGCTCTCCCTCCCCTTGCTTCCAAACCCCTGACAGGCCCTGGTGTGTGATGCTCTCTCCCTGTGTCCATGTGTTCTCATTGTTCGATATCCAGTTTTTCTAAAACCATTTACTGAAGAGTCTATCTTTCCCTCATTGTTTATTTTTGGCACCATTGTCAAGATCAGTTGACAACATATGTGTGAATTTTTTCTGGGCTTTTTATTATGTTTAATATTTTAAATATAATAATTATGTTTAATATTTTAACTAATTATTTAATATTTAGTACTTTATGTTTAATTTTTAAAATTATGTTTATTTTTTCATAATTTGTTTTTTTTTACGCTTCATTTTTTTTCTGGGCTTTTCATTATATTTAATTGGTCTTCGTGCTAGTAATATACTGCTTTGATTACTGTAGTTCTGCAATATGTTTTGAATCAGAAACTATGAGGCCTTGTTCTTCTTTATCAAGATTGTTTTGACTACTTGGAGTCCTTTGTGATTCGATATCAATTTTAGGATTATTTTGTCTATTTATCTATAAAATGCCATTGGGTTTTAAATACAAATTGCATCAAATCTTTAGATCACTTTGGGTATTGTGGACATTTTAACAAGACTAAGTCTTCTATTTCATAAACATAGTTTATCTTTTTATTTATTTATGCCCTCTTTAATTTTTTAACAATGTATTATATTTTTCAGCATGCAAGCCTTTCACTTTCATGGTAACTTTATTCATAAATATTTTATTCTTTTTGATGCTACTGTAAGTTAGAACATTTTCTTAATTCCCTTTATTAATTAATTAAAATCTTATCAATTATTTCTTGCATGGATCATGCTTTTGTTTTTGTATAGTCATTACCAAACCCAAGGCCATCTAGATTTTCTATCTTCTAGGAGTTAATCCTTCCTAGGAGTTTTGTAGTTTCCTCTTAAGAGTTTTATATATTTTTTATTTTAAATTTAGGTCTGTTATCTATTTTGATTTAATTTTTTTGAAAAGTGTATGGTCTTCATCTAGATTTGCTCTTTTGCATGTGGATGTGCAGTTGCTCAGCACTGTTCTTTGGAAAGACTATCTACTGTACTGCCTTTGTTCCTTTTTCAAGGATCAGCTGACTATTTTTATGTGAGTTCATTTCTGGGCTCACATTGATCTATTTGTCTATATCTTTTTGTTACTATCACATTGTCTCGATTACTGCAGCTCTATTGTAACTCTTAAAGTTGGCTGTGTCAGTCCTTCAACTTTGTTCTTCAATATTATGTTGGCTATTCTAGGTATTTTACCTCTCCATGTACAGTTTTGAATTAGTTTTTCTATGTCTACAACGTAGCTTATGGGAATTTTAATTGATATTGCATATCATCTGTATATTATTTTGGGAGTCTAACATCTTAAAATATTGAAGCTTTGTATTCATGAAATGTAATATATCTCCAGTTATTTAGTACTTCTTTGATATATTTTATCAGAACTTTGTAGTTTTATTCATACAGAAATACATTTTGTTAGATTTGTAACTATTTCATTGGTGGGAAGTGCTAATTTATAATTAAATAATATGTTTTTAATTTGAAATTCCATTTGTTTGTTGCTAGTATATAGGAAAGAATTGACTTGTGTATATTAACCTTGTATCTGCAACCCTATGTATTATGCCTTATTAGTTCCAGGAATTTTTTCTCTATTATTTTAGATTTTCTATGTAGCTGATTATGTCATCAGCAAAGACAGTTTTATTTCTTACTTCCAAATCCATATATATTTTTCTCCTCTCTTGTTTTACTGTATTAGCTAGGACTTCCAGTATAATGTTAAAAGGAGTAGTGAGAGGAGATATCCTTACCTTGTTCTTTATTTTAGTAGAAATACTCCTAGTTTCTTACCATTAAATATTATTTTAACTCTTGGGTTTTTGTAGATATTCTGTATCAAGTTGACGAAGGTCTACTGAGAGTTTTTAATGTAGGCTTTTAGTCTAGTTTTTAATTTAGGTTGTCATATTTGTGGGCATAATTATTCATAGTATCCCATTATTTATTATTTTAATGTTCATAAGATCTGTAGTGATGTCCCCTATTTTATTTCCCATACTGGTAATTTGTGTTCCCTCCTTCTTTTTTTAGTTAGCCTGGCTAGAGGCTTATCAATTGTATTGATCTTTTTGGAAACCAGATTTTAGTTTTGTAGATTTTCTCTATTGATTTTCTGGTTTCAATTTTATTAATTTTGGCTCTGATTTTACTAGTTCTTTTCTTTTCTTTCTTTCTTTTTTTTTTTTTTTTTTGAGACGGAGCTCACCTCCCGGGTTCACACCATTCTCCTGCCTCAGTCTCCCGAGTAGCTAGGACTACAGGCACCCGCTACCATGCCCAGCTAATTTTTTTTTGTATTTTTAGTAAAGACAGGGTTTCACCATGTTAGCCAGGATGGTCTTGATCTCCTGACCTCGTGATCCACCTGCCTCAGCCTCCCAAAGTGCTGGGATCACAGGCGTGAGCCACCATGCCCAGTCTACTAGTTCCATTTTTTTATGTTTACTTGGATTAATTTCTTCTTCCTTTCCTGATTTCTTAATGTGATTCCCCTCTAAGCATGGATTTTGCTGCATCTCATAAATTTTCATAAGTTGTTTTCCTTTCAATTAGTTCAACATATTTGAAAATTTCTCTTGAGATTTTATCTTTGACCCATGTGTTGTTTAGCAGTGTGTTGTTTAAATGTCAAGATATTTTCAGTTGTTCTGGCTATCTCTTAGCTACAGAAGTCTAGATTAATTCCATTCTATTCGGAGAGAAGAAATTGTATGATTTCTTTTCTTTCACATTTTTAAGCTTCATTTTATGGACCCAAATGTGATGTATCTTTGTGAATGTTCTATGTTTGCATAAGAATATATATGCTGCTGTTAATGGATTAAGTCATTCATAAATGTCAATATTACCAAATAATTGATGGTGATGTTGACTTAAAATATGAATTAGAATTTAACTATGAAATACATATATATAAAATGTACATAATAGATTTATATTAAACATAAATTAGGTTTCTCATAGACAACATATAATTGGGTCTTGATTCTTTGATTCAGTCTGACAATGTCTGTCTTTTAATTGGTGCATTTAGATCATTGATATTCAAAGTGATTATTGATATAGTTGGGCTAATATTTACCATATTTGTTAGTTTTCTTTTTTTATTCTTTATTTTTTTACTTTAAGTTTGAGGATACATGTGCAGAACATGCAGGTTTGTTACACAGGTATACATGTGTCACTGTGGTTTGCTGCACCTATCAACCCCTCATTTAGGTTTTAAGTCCTACATGCATTAGCTGTATGTCCTGAGACTTTCCCACCCCTTGCACCCCACTGACAGGCCCAGGTGTGTGTTGTTCCCCTACCTGTGTCCATATGTTCTAATTGTTCAACTCCCACTTATGAGTGAGAATATGCAGTGTTTGGTTTTCTGTACTTGTGTGAGTTTGCTGAGGATGATGTCTTCCAGTTTCATTGAAGTCCCTGCAAAGGACATGATCTCATTCCTTTCTGTAGCTGCATAGTATTCCATGGTATATACATACCACATTTTCTTTATTCAGTCCATCATTGATGGGCATTTGGGTTGGTTCCATGTGTTTGCTATTGTGAATAATGCTGCATTGAACATGCATATGTGTGTATCTTTATAATAGAATGATTTATGTTCCTCTGGTTATATACCCAATAATGGGATTACTGGGTCAAATGTTATTTCTAGTTCTATATCCTTGAGGAATCACCACACTGTCTTCCACAATCGTTGAATTAATGTACATTCCTACCAACAATGTGAAAGCATTTCTCTTTCTCCACAGCCTTGCCAGTATCTGTTGTTTCTTGACATTTTAATAATCACCATTCTGACTGGCATGAAATGGTATCTCATTGTAGTTTTGATTTGCATTTCTCTAATGATCAGTAATATCGAACTTTTTTTCATATGTCTGTTGGTAGCATAAATGTCTTTTTTTGAGAAGTGTCTGTTCATATCATTTACCCACTTTTTGGTGGGATTGCTTTATTCTTGTAAATTTGTTTAAATTCCCTATAAATTCTGGATATTAGACATTTGTCAGATGGGTAGATTGCAAAAATTTTCTCCCATTCTGTAGGTTGCATGTTCACTCTGATTATAGTTTCTTTTGCTGTACAGAAGCTCTTTAGTTTAAGGCTAGGCATTGTGGCTCATGCCTGTAATCCCAGCACTTTGGAAGTCTGAGGCAGGTGGATTGCTTGAAGTTAGGAGTTCAAGTTCAGCCCAGCCAATATGGTGAAACCCTGTCTCTACTAAAAATACAAAAATTAGCTGGGCATGGTTGTGGGCACCTGTCATCCCACTTATTTGGGAGGCTGAGGCAGGAGAATTGCTTGAACCCAGGGGGCGGAGGTTGCACCAAGCTGAGATTGTGCTACTGCCCTCCAGCTGGGAGGACAAGGGAAACTCTGTCTAAAGAAAAAAAAAAAAAAAGGAAACTCTTTAGTTTAATTAGATCTCATTTGTCAGTTTTAGCTTTTGTTGTAATTGCTTTTGGTAATTACATAATAAAATATTTACCCTGCCTATTTCCTGAATGGTATTGCCTAGGTTTTCTTCTAGGGTTTTTATGGTTTGAAGTTTTACATTTAAGTCTTTAATCCATCTTGAGTTAATTTTTGTATAAGATGTAAGGAAGGGATCCAGTTTCAGTTTTCTGCATATGCCTAGCCAGTTTTTGCAGCACTGTTTATTATAGGGAATCCTTTCTGCTTTGCTTGGTTTTATTAGGTTTGTTGAAGATCAGATGGTTGTAGATGTGTGATCTTATTTCTGAGGTCTCTATTCTGTTTCATTGGTCTATATGTCTGTTTTGGTACATGTACCATGCTGTTTTGATTACTGTAGATTTGTGGTGTAGTTTGACGTCAGGAGATGCCTTCAGCTTTGTTCTTTTTGCTTAGGATTGTCTTTGCAATGAGGGCCCTTTTTTGGTTCCACTTGAATTTTAAAGTAGTTTTTTTCTAATTATTGAAGAATGTAAATGGTAGTTTGATGGGAATAATATTGAATGTATAAATTACTTTGGGCAGTATGACCATTTTCACGATCTTGATTCTTCCCATCCATGAGGATGGAATGTTTTTCCATTTGTTTGTGTCCTCTCTTATTTCCTTGAGCAGTGGTTTGCGGTTCTCCTTGAAGAGGTCCTTCACATCCCTTGTTAGCTGTATTTCTAGATGTTTTATTCTCTTCATAGCAATTGTGAATGGAATTCATTCATGATTTGGCTCTCTGCTTGTCGATTGTTGATGTATAGGAATGCTTGTCATTTTTGCACATCAATTTTTTTATCCTGAGACTTTGCTGAAGTTGCTTATCAACTTAAGGAGTTTGGGGATGAGACGATTGGGTTTTTTCTAAATATACTATAATGTCATCTGCAAATACAGATGATTTTACTTCATCTCTTTCTATTTGAATACCCTTTATTTCTTTCTCTTGCCTGATTACCGTAGCTAGAACTACCAATACTATGTTGAATAAGAGTGGTGAGAAAGGGCATCCTTGTCTTGTGCCAGTTTTCAGTGGAAATACTACAAACTTTTGTCCACTCAGTATGATATTGGCTGTGGGTTTGTCATAAATAGCTCTTATTATTTTAGGATATGTTCCATCAATAAATAGTTTATTGAGAGTTTTTGACTTGAAGGATGTTGAATTTTATTGAAGGCTTTTTCTGCACCTATTGAGATAATCAAGTGGTTTTTGTTATTGGTTATGTTTATGTGATGGATTATGTTTATTGATGTTAAAGAAGCCTTGCATCTCAGGGATGAAACCAACTTGATCATGGTGGATAAGCTTTTGATGTGCTTCTGGATTTGGTTTGCCAGCATTTTATTGAGGATTTTTGTATTGATGTTCATCAGGGATGTTGGTCTGAAGTTTTCTTTTTTTTGTCGTGTTCTGCCAGGTTTTGGTATCAGGATGATCCTGGCCTCATAAAATGTGTTAGGGAGGAGTCCCTCCTTTTCAATTGTTTGGAATAGTTACTGAAAGAATGGTACCAGCTCCTCTTTGTATCTCTGGTTGAATTTGGCTGTGAATCTATCTGGTCCTTGGCCTTTTTTTTTTTTTTTTTTTTTTGGTTGGTAGTCTATTTATTACTGCCTCAAATTCAGTAATAAATTAGGAGGGTATATGTGTCCAGGAATATATTAATTTCTTCTAGATTTTCTAGATTATTTGCATAGAGGTGTTTATACTATTCTCTGATGGTAGCTTGTATTTCTGTGGGGTCAGTGTTGATATCCCCTTTATCAGTTTTTATTGTGTCTATTTGATTCTTCTTTCTTTTCTTCTTTATTAGTCTAGCTAGCAGTCTATTTTCTAATTTTTTCAAAAAACCAGCTCCTGGATTCATTGATTTCTTTGAAGATTTTTCATATCTCTATCTCCTTCAGTTCCACTCTGATCTCAGTGATTTCTTGTCTCCTGCTAGCTTTTGGATGTGTTTGCTCTTGCTTCTCTAGTTCTTTTCATTATGATGTTAGGATGTTGATTTGAGATATTTCCAGTTTTCCAATGTGGGCATTTAGTGCTATAAATTTCCCCCTTAATAGTGCATTAGCTGCATCTCAGAGATTCTGGTATGTTTTTCTTTTTTTTTTTTTTTTGAATGCTAAAGACTTTTTATTCTCAAAATTCAATTGCCATAGTTTTAAGAATCAAAAATATACTGAAATAGTTTAAAACGAATGATGTCTGCTTTGCAAATTATCAAAGGTAAAGTTCAATAAAACAAATTCCAAATATTAAAGGATAAATAAAAAATTGAAGAAATAAAAATTGAAAGATAAAAAGTTAAAGGATTAGCAAATACATATAAGAAGATGTATAAACTATATATTAATATAAAAAAGTAAGAGTGGCTAGAGAAATACTGGGCAAGATGGAATTTACAAGGAAAAATATTAAGTGTGGTAAATAAGATCATTTTATAGTGGCAAAATGCACAAAAGAGTTTCAAAGACAATACAAAATTAATAAAATGGAATTGCTTAACATTTGACTCAATCTATTAGTCAGCTTATGATAGAATAAGAGGTGACATAAATGACTTAATACAGATATAGAAAATCTTTAAGACTTATGTACTCCAACATTAATATAAAATATGTATCAAACATTATAAATTGAAAAAAGAAAGTATACTATCTTCCTCACTATTGCTTTAACATTTACAATCAAGCTCGTATTTTGAGCAACCAAAAAATAATTCCTAAAAGGGAGAAATTTGTACTCTATATTTTCTCTTTTTCTTTCCTTCCAACTTTTATTTTAGGTTCATGTGGTACATGTGCAGGTTGTTACATGGGTAAATTGCGTGTCACATGGGTTTGGTGTACAGGTTATTTTGTCACCCAAGTAATGCACATAGTACTTGATAGGTAGTTTTTTATCCTCACCCTCCTCCTGCCCTCTACTCTCAAGTAGGCCCTAGTGTCTACCGTTCCCTTGTGTGCTCCCACTTATAAGTGAGAACTTACACTTAGTTTTCCATTCCTATATTAATTCACTTAGAATAATGGCCTCCAGCTGTATCCATATTGCTGCAAAGGACAAGATTTCACTGTTTATTATGGCTGCGTGATAGTTATACCTGATGTAAATGACGAGTTGATGGGTGCTGATGAGTTGATGGGTGCAGCACGCCAACATGGCACAGGTATACATATGTAACAAACCTGCACGTTATCCACATGTACCCTAGAACTTAAAGTATAATAAAAAAAAAAAAAAAAAAAGAAAATGTGGTACATACACAATCTGGTATGTTTTTCTTTCTTTTCATTGGTTTCAAAGAACTTCTTGATTTCTGCCTTAATTTTGTTATTTACCCAGTAGTCATTCAGGAGCAGGTTGTTCAATTTCCATGTAGTTGTATGGTTTTGAGTGAGTTTCTTTCTTTCTTTCTTTCTTCTTTTTTTTTTTTTTTTTTTTTGAGATGGAGTCTTTTTCTGTTGCCAGGCTGGAGTGCAGTGCAGTGGGACAACATCGGATCACTGCAACCTCCGCCTCCTGGGTTCAAGTGATTCTCCTGCCTCAGCATCTCGAGTAGCTGGGACTACAGGTGCCCACCACCATGCCCAGCTATTTTTTTGTATTTTTAGTAGAGAGGGGGTTTCACCATTTTGGTCAGGATAGTCTTGGTCTCTTGACCTCATGATCCACCCACCTTGGCCTCCCAAAGTGCTGTGATTACAGGCGTGAGCCACTGCACCTGGCCAAGTTTCTTGATCCTGAGTTCTAATTTGATTGCACTGTGGTATGAGAGACTGTTGTTATTTCAGTTCTTTTGCATTTGCTGAGGAGTATTTTACTTCCAATTATGTGGTAGTTTTGAGAGTAGTGCCATGTGGCACTGAGAAGAATGTATATTCTGTTGTTTTGAGATGGAGAATTCTGTAGGTATCTATTAGGTTCACTTGATACAGAGCTGAGTTTGAATCCTGATTATCCTTGTTAATTTTCTGTCTTGTTGATCTGTCTAATATTGACAGTGGGGTGTTAAAGTTTCCCACTGTTATTGCATGGGAGACTAAGTCTCTTTGTAGTTCTCTAAGAACTTGTTTTATGAATCTGGGTGCTCCTGTATTGGGGGTATATATATTTAGAATATATAGCTCTTCTTGTTGAATTGATCCCTTTACCATTATGTAATGCCCTTCTTTGTCTTTTTTAATCTTTATTGATTAAAAGTCTGTTTTATCAGAGACTAGGATTGCCACCTTTGCTTTTTTCTGCTTTCCATTTGTTTGGTAAATTTTCCTCCATCCCTTTATTTTTAGCCTATGTGTGTCTTTGCACGTAAGAGGGGTCTTTTGAATACAGCACACCAATGGGTCTTGACTCTTTATCCAATTTGTCAGTCTGTGTCTTTTAATTGAGGCGTTTAGCTTATTTACATTTAAGGTTAGTATTGTTATGTGTGAATTTGATCCTGTCATCATGATGCTGGCTGGTTATATTGCACACTAGTTGATGCAGTTTGTTCATAGTGTCATTGATGTTTATATTTTTGTGTGTTTTACAGTGACTAGTACTGGTTTTTCCTTTCCATATTTAGTGCTTTCTTCAGGATCTCTTGCAAGGCAGGTCTGGTGGTGATGAATTCCCTCAGCATTTGCTTGTCTGAAAAGGATTTTATTTCTCCTTTGCTTCTGAAGTTTAGTTTGATTGGATGTGAAATTCTGGGTTGAAAATTCTTTTGTTTAAGAATGTTGAATATTAGCCCCACTCTCTTCTGACTTGTAGGGTTTTGGCTGATAAATCCACTATTAGTCTGATGGCCTTCCCTTTGTAGGTGACCTGACCTTTCTCTCTGGCTACCCTTAACATTTTTTCATTCATTTCAACCTTGGAGAATCTGATGATTATGTGTCTTGGGGTTGATCTTCTCATGGAGTATCTTAGTGAGATTCTGTTTATTTCCTGAATTTGAATGTTGGCTTGTCTTCCTGGGTTGGGGAAGCTCTCCTGGATGATAACCCAAAGTATGCTTTACAACTTTGTTCCATTCTCCCTGTCCCTTTCAGGTACTCTAATCAGTTGTAGGTATTCAGTCTTTTGACATAGTTTCATGTTTCTCGGAGGTGTTGTTCATTTCTTTTTCCCTTTTTTTCTCTAATCTTGTCTGCCTGCCTTATTTCAGCAAGATGGTCTTACATCTCTGATATTCTTTCTTCCGATTGATTGATTCGGCTACTGATCCTTGTGTATGCTTCACGAAGTTCTTGTGCTGTGGTTTTCAGCTCCATCAGGTCATTTATGTTTCTCTCTAAACTGGTAATTCCAGTTAGCAGCTCCTCTAACGTTTTGTCAAGGTTCTCAGCTTTTTTGCATAGGGTTAGAACATGCTCCTTTACCTCAGTGAAGTTTGTTTTTACCCACCTTCTGAAACCTACTTCTATCAATTCAACCATCTCATCCTCTGTCCAGTTCTGCACCCTTGCTTGAGAGGTGTTATGATCATTTAAAGGAGAAGAGCCACTCTGGCCTTTTGGATTTTCAGCGTTTTTCATTGATTCTTTCTCATCTTTATGAGTTTGTCTAGTGTCAATCTTTGAAGCTACTAACCCTTGGATGAAGTGTTTCTGGTGACTTTTTTGTTGATGCTATTGTCATTGCTTTCTGATTGATTGTTTTTCTTTCAATAGTCAGGTCCCTATTCTGTAGGGCTGCTGCAGTTTGCTGGGGGTTCACTTCAGGCCCTATTCATCTGGTTTACTCCCACACCTGGAGATGTCACTCAGGGAGGCTGGAGAACAGCAAAGATGGGTGCCTGCTCCTTCCTCTGAGAACTCTGACCTTGAAGGGCACTAACCTGATGCCAGTAGGAGTGCTCCTGTTTAGGATGTCTGACAATCCCTGTTGTGGGATTTCACCCAGCTTGGTGGCATGGGAAACAAGACCCATTTAACGAGGCACTTTGACTGTCCCTTGGTGGAGGGTGTTTGCTCTGCTAGAGGGAAACACAGTCATCTGAGCTCCCCGGAGTTATCAGAGCTAGAAGGAGGAAAGATTAAGTCTGCTGGTTTGTGGGGACTTCTGCTACCCCTCCAACTAGGGCCTCAGGCCCAGGGACATCAGAGGTCTGTCCCTGAGCTTCTGGCTGGAGTTGGAGTTCCCGCAGGGAGGCCCTGCAGCCACAGTGTTGGCTGCCACCCCTCCCCAAAGGAACTTAGATGGCTTAGACTGCAGGCAGCTTCAGCAGTGGTGATGGCCATTCCCTCCCCCTGGCTTAGGTTGATTCTAGCTGAGTGGCTGTTGAGAATCTGTGTGGCTCCATGTTTGTGACTCAAGGCCCCAGGAGCATGGGCTCCTGAATGTGATCTTCCAATCTGTGGGTTGCACACTTTTGTGGAAAAATTACAGTTTTCCAGGATGGGCAGCACACTCACTCACTACCTCCCTTGGCTGGGGGTGGCGGCTCCCCTGCCCCGTGTGGCTTTCAGGTAGGCCACTGCACCACAGTGCTCTTTCTTCCTCTTCCTGGGTCATGCCAGCCACCTAGTCAGTTCTAATGCCAGAACCTGAATACCTCCATTGCTGGGTGCAGGATTTGCCTGCTGCTTTGTATCTTTCTGATGGGAGCCTTTGATTGTTGCTGCTTCTAGTCAGTCATCTTGGCCCCACCCCCCCAATATTTGTTAGTCTTCTATCTGTCACTCTTGTTTTTCTATTTTTGTCTTCCACACTGTCTTTGGCTTTCCTAATTTTATTATTTTATATGATTCTATTTTTTATGTCCTCATTGAACATATCAGGTGTACTTAAAAGAAATTGGAGGTTGCCTTAAAGTTTGCAATATACACTTAAACCTAATCTGATTCTAATTTCAGATAACACTACCACTTGACAGGAAGTGGGAGTACCTTCCAGTAACCTTATAAGAACAAAATAATCTATTTATTCCCTCTCTTCCTTTACATCATTGCCATAGCTAATTTTGCTTATACATAAGCATAAATATCTGTTTTATGATGCTCTTCCTTTCATTATGTAGATATGAGTTTCTGTTTTATATCTTTTCTCTAAACATTTCTTTTAATATTTCTTGCAAGGCAGGTCTTCTGGCAACAAATTCTCTCATTTGTTGAAAAATTATTGTTTCTTCTTTACTTTTGAACAATAATTTTTCAGGTTACAGAATTCAAGGTTGGTGGGGTTTTTTGTTGTTGTTTTGTTTTGTTTTGCAACATGTTAAATATTTTACTCCAGCCTCTTCTTGTTTGCGTGATTTCTGAGAAGTCAGATGTAATTCTCCTCTGTAGGTAAGGTATTTTTTATTCTCTGCTCTCTTTTATATTTTTCTTTGATTTTTTTTTCTAGTTTAAAAAGTATATAGCTAGATATGTTTTGTTGTTGTTTGGTGGGTTGGGTTTTCATTTTTGTAGCTATCTTGTTTGGTGTTTTTTGAGCTTCCTGGATATATGGTTTGATCTTTGACATTCATTTGGAGAAATTTTCAGTCATGTTAATATGTCTTGTAATTTTTCTTCAGAGCCTGACATGATGTACTGGATAGAAGACACTAGTATAAATAGACCTTTAGTAATGTGGTGATAAGGTGTGTGGGTGAGGGAAAAAGAAAAAGAAAGAAAGAAAAAAAGAAAGAAAAAAAGAAAGCTCATCTGTGTACTCTTGTTGAATTAGTGTCTCCATGGGAAGAGTAAGAGTCTGGGGCTTCCTATTCCACTGTCTTGTTCACAACCAATTTATTTGTATTCTTTAATTAGAATGTATTTCTCTCAGATACTACATTATGAATCAGTTATTTTAAAATTATTTTAGAAAATGTAATTATGTTATCCAATTATGAAAATAATGTAAATTTTATGTATACATTTGAGAAAAACAGAAGATTATAAAACTATGTAACTTATACTCTTGTCAATATCTCCTGTCAACCTTTCCTATGTGTTGTTTAGGTTTTCAATTAAGAAGCAGAGAGCTTTTGTACATTTTAACAAAACTGAATACTATAAAGTTACTGGAACACGTTTTCATTGCACGTTGAAAAGTGAGCATATTTCTATCAGTAATTGTTTTAAAAATTATTAATTTATTGGCAGTATAATATATTCTATGGGCTTTCATAATTTAATAATTTACATTTTGATTACTATTTACATTTCCTAAAATGTCTGAAATACAGTTTTGTATATTTAATATATAAATATGTAGATATTTACCTGATTTTTTTCTTAAGAATATTTTGTAGAATTAGTGGTATTTCCTCAATGTATATAAATATATCATTCTTGACACATATTATAAATTACTTCTGGGATGGTTCCAAGATGGCCAAATAGGAACAGCTCCAGTCTACAACTCCCAGCGTGAGTGACACAGAAGACAGGTGATTTCTGCATTTATAACTGAGGTACCAGGTTCATCTCACAGGGGCTTGTCTGACAGTGTGTGCAGGATAGTGGGTGCAGCGCACTAAGCATGAGCTGAAGCACGGCGAAGCATCACCTCACCCGGGAAGCACAAGGGGTCAGGGAATTCCCTTTCCTAGCCAAGGGAAGCTGTGACAGACGGCACCTGGAAAATCAGGTCACTCCCACCCTAATACTATGCTTTTCCAAGGGTCTTAGCAAACGGCACACCAGGAGATTATATCCCGTGCCTGTCTTGGAGGGTCCCACATGCTCATTACTAGCACAGCAGTCTGAGATCGAACTACAAGGCAGCAGCGAGGCTGGGGGAGGGGTGCCCACCATTACTGAGGCTTGAGTAGGTAAACAAAGTAGCTGGGAAGCTCAAACTGGGTAGAGTCCACCACAGCTCAAGGAGGCCTGCCTGCGTCTGTAGACTCTACCTCTGGGGGCAGGGCATAGCCAAACAAAAGGCAGGGAAACCTCTGCAGACTTAAATGTACCTGTCTGACAGCTTTGAAGAGTAGTGGTTCTCCCAGGATGGAGTTTAAGATCTGAGAACAAACAGAGTGCCTCCTCAAATGGGCCCCTGACCACCGAGTAGCCTAACTGGGAGACACCCTCCAGTAGGGGCAGACTGACACCTCACATGGCCGGGTACCTCTCTGAGATGAAACTTCCAGAGGAACAATCAGGCAGCGACATTTGCTGTTCAGCAATATTCATTGTTCTGCAGCCTCCGCTGCTGATATCCAGGCAAACAGGGTCTGGAGTGGACCTCCAGCAAACTCCAACAGTCCTGTAGCTGAGGGTCCTGACTATTAGAAGGAAAACTAACAAATAGAAAAGACATCCACACCAAAACCCCATCTGTATGTGACCATCATCAAAGATCGAAGGTAGGTAAAAACCACAAAGATGGGAAAGAAACAGCAGAAAAGCTGAAAATTCTAAAAATCAGAGTGCCTCTCCCCCTCCAAAGGAACGCAGCTCCTCGCCAGCAATGGGACAAAGCTGGACAGAGAATGACTTTGGCGAGTTGAGAGAAGACTTCAAATGATCAAACTACGCCAAGCTAAAGGAGGAAGCTCGAGCCCATCACAAAGAAGCTAAAAACCTTGAAAAAAGATTAAACAAATGGCTAACTAGAATGACCAGGGTAGAGAAGTCCTTAAATGACCTGATGGAGCTGAAAACCATGGTACAAGAACTACGTGACAAACGCACAAGCTTCAGTAGCTGATTAGAACAACTGGAAGAAAGGGTTTTGGTGATTGAAGATCAAATGAATGAAATGAAGTGAGAAGAGAAGTTTAGAGAAAAAAGTGTAAAAGGAACAAACAAAGCCAACAGGAAACATGGGACTATGTGAAAAGACCAAATCTACATCTGATTGGTGTCCCTGAAAGTGACAGGGAGAATGGAACCAGTTTGGAAAACACTCTGCAGGATATTGTCCAGGAGAAATTTCCCAACCTAGGAAGGCAGGCCAGCATTCAAATTCAGGAAATACAGAGAACGCCACAAAGATACTCCTTGAGAAGAACAACTCCAAGACACATAATTGTCAGATTCACTAAACTTGAAATGAAGGAAAAAATGTTAAGGACAACAAGAGAGAAAGGTTGGGTTGCCCACAAAGGGAAGCACATCAGACTAACAATGGATCTCTCAGCAGAAACTTACAAGCCAGAAGAGAGTGGGGACTAATATTCAATGTTCTTAAAGAACAGAATTTTCAACCCAGAATTTTATATCCAGCCAAACTAAGCTTCATAAGTGAAGGAGAAATAAAATCCTTTACAGACAAGCAAATGCTGAGAGATTTTGTCACCACCAGGCCTGACATACAAGAGCTCCTGAAGGAAGCACTAAACATAGAAAGGAAAAACCAGTACCAGCCATTGAAAAAACATGTTAAATTGTAAAGATCATTGATGCTAGGAAGAAACTGCACCAACTAATGAGCAAAATAACCAATTAATATCATAATGACAGGATCAAAATCACACATAACAATATAAACCTTAAATGTAAATGGGCTAAATGCTCCAATTAAAAGACACAACCAGCAAATTGGATAAAGAGTCAAGACCCATCAGTCTACTGTATTCAGCATACCCATCTCAAGTGCAGAGACACACATAAGCTCAAAATAAAGGGACAGAGGAAGATCTACCAAGCAAATGGAAAACAAAAAAAGCAGGGATTGCAATCCTAGTCTCTGATAAAACAGACTTTAAACCAACAAATATCAAAAGAGATAAAGAAGGCCATTACATAATGGTAAAGGAATCGATTCCACAAGAAGAGCTAACTATCCTAAATATATATGCACCCAACACAGGAGCATCCAAATTCATAAAGCAAGTCCTTAGAGACCTACAGATAGACTTAGACTCCCAAACAATGAAAATGGGAGATTTTAACACCCCACTGTCAACATTAGACAGATCAACAAGACAGAGAGTTAACAAGGATATCCAGGAATTGAACTCAGCTCTGCACCAAGCAGACCTAATAGACATTTAAAGAACTCTCCATGCCAAATCAACAGAATATACATTCTTCTCAGCACCACATCACACTTATTCCAAAATTGATCACATAGTTGGAAGTAAAGCGCTCCTCAGCAAATGTACAAGAACAGAAATTATAACAAACTGTCTCTTAGACCACAGTGCAATCAAAGTAGAACTCAGGATTAAGAAACTCACTCAAAACCACTCAACTACATGGAGACTGAACAACCTGCTCCTGAAGGACTACTGGGTACATAACGAAATGAAGGCAGAGATAAAGATATTCTTTGAAACCAATGAGAACAAAGACACAACATACCAGAATCTCCGGGACATATTTAGAGCAGTGTGTAGAGGGAAATTTATAGCACTGAATACCCACAAGAGAAAGCAGGAAAGATCTAAAATTGGCAACTTAACATCACAATTAAAAGAACTAGAGAAGCAAGAGTAAACACTTTCAAAAGCTAGCAGAAGGCAAGAAATAACTAAGATCAGAGCAGAACTGAAGGAGATAGAGACACAAAAAGCCCTTCAAAAACTCAATGAATCCAGGAGCTGGTTTTTTGAAATGGTCAACAAAATTGATAGACCACTCGCAAGACTAATAAAGAAATAGAGAAGAATCAAATAGATGCAGTAAAAAAAGATAAAGATATCACCATTGGTCCCACAGAAATGCAAACTCCCATCGAAGAATACTATAAACAGCTCTATGAAAATAAACTCGAAAATCTACAAGAAATGGAAAAATTCCTGGACACATACAGCCTCCCAAGACTAAACCAGGAAAAAGTTGAATCTCTGAATAGACCAATAACAGGCTCTGAAATTGAGGCAATAATTAATAGCTTACAACCGAAAGAAGTCCAGGACCAGATGGATTCACAGCCAAATTCTACCAGAGGTACAAGGAGGAGCTGGTTCCATTCCTTCTGAAACTATTCCAATCAGTAGAAAAAGAGCGAATCCTTCCTAGCTCATTTTATGAGCATCATCCTGATACCAAAGCCTGGCAGAGACACAACAAAAAAAAGAGAATTTTAGACCAATATCCCTGATGAACATCGATGCAAAAATCCTCAATAAAATACTGACAAATGGAATCCAGCAGCACATGAAAAAGCTTATCTTCCATGATCAAGTGGGCTCCATCCCTGGGATGCAAGGCTGTTTCAACAAATGGAAATCAATAAATGTAATCCAGCATATAAACAGAACCAAGGACAAAAACCACATGATTATCTCAATAGATGCAGAAAAGGCTTTTGACAAAATTCAACAGCCCTTCATGCTAAAAACTCTCAAAAGTTAGGTATTGATGGGATGTATCTCAAAACAATAAGTGCTATTGATAACAAACCTGCAGCCAATATCATACTGAATGGAAAAAACTGGAAGAATTCCCCTTGAAAACTGGCACAAGTCAGGGATGCCCTCTCTCACCACTCCTATTCAACATAGTGTTGGAAGTTCCGACCAGGGCAATCAGGCAGGAGAAAGAAATAAAGGTATTCAAGTAGGAAAAGAGTAAGTCAAATCGTCCCTGTTTGCACATGACATGATTGTATATTTAGAATACCCTATTGTCTCAGCCCAAAATCTCCTTAAGCTGATAAGCAACTTCAGCAAAGTCTCAGGATACAAAATCAATGTGCAAAAATCACAAGCATTTTTATACACCAATAACAGACAAACAGAGAGCCAAATCCTGATTGAACTTCCCATTCACAATTGCTTCAAAGAGAATAAAATACCTAGGAATCCAACTTACAAGGGATGTGAAGGACCTCTTCAAGGAGAACTACAAACCACTGCTCAATGAAATCAAAGAGGACACAAACAAATGGAAGAACATTCCATGCCCATGGATAGGAAGAATCAATATTGTGAAAATGGCCATACTGCCCAAGGTAATTTACAGATTCAATGCCATCCCCATCAAGCAACCAATGACTTTCTTCACAGAATTGGAAAAACTACTTTAAAGTTCATATGGAACCAAAAGAGAGCCCACATTGCCAAGTCAATCATAAGCCAAAAGAACAAATCTGCAGGCATCACCCTACCTGACTTCAAACTATACTACAAGGCTACAGTAACCAAAACAGCATGGTACTGCTACCAAAACAGAGATATAGACCGGTAGAACAGAACAGAGCCCTCAGAAATAATACCACACATCTACAACCATCTGATCTTTGACAAACCTGACAAAAACAAGAAATGGGGCAAGGATTCCCTATTTAATAAATGGTGCTAGGAAAACTGACTAGCCATATGTAGTAAGCTGAAACTGGATCCCTTCCTTACACCTTATACAAAAATTATTTCGAGATGGATTAAAGACTTAAATGTTAGACCTAAAACCATAAAAACCCTAGAAGAAAACCTGGGCAATACCTTTCAGGACGTAGGCATGGTCAAGTTCTTCATGTCTAAAGCACCAAATCAATGGCAACAAAAGCCAAAATTGACAAATGGGATCTAATTAAACAGAAGAGCTTCTGCACAGCAAAAGAAACTACCATCAGAGTGAACAGGCAGTCTACAAAATGGGAGAAAATGTTTGCAATCTACTCATCTGACAAAGGGCTAATATCCAGAATCTACAAAGAACTCAAACAAATTTACAAGATAAAAACAACCCCATCAAAAAATGGGCAAAGGATATGAACAGACACTTCTCAAAAGAAGACATTTATGCAGCCAACAGACACATGAAAAAATGCTCATCATCACTGGCCATCAGAGAAATGCAAATCAAAACCACAATGAGATACCATATCACACCAGTTAGAATGGCAACCATTAAAAAGTCAGGAAACAACAGGTGCTGGAGAGGATGTGGAGAAATAGGAACACTTTTCCACTGTTGGTGGGACTCTAAACTAGTTCAACCATTGTGGAAGACATTGTGGTGATTCCTCAAGGATCTAGAACTAGAAATACCATTTGACCCAGCCATCCCATTACTGGGTATATACCCAAAGGATTATAAATCATGCTGCTATAAAGACACATGCACATGTATGTTTATTGTGGCACTATTCACAATAGCAAAGACTTGGAACCAACCCAAATGTCCATCAGTGACAGACTGGATTAAGAAAATGTGGCACATATACACTATGGAATACTATGCAGTCATAAAAAAGGATGAGTTCATGTCCTTTGTAGGGACATGGATGAAGGTGGAAACCATCATTCTCAGCAAACCATTGCAAGGACAAAAAAACAAACATCGCATGTTCTCACTCATAGGTGGGGATTGAACAATGAGATCACTTGGACACAGGAAGGGGAACATCGCACACCAGGGCCTGTTGTGAGGTGTGAGGAGGGGAGGGGGATAGCATTAGGAGATATACCTAATGTAAATGATGAGTTAATGGGTGCAGCACACCAACATGGCACATGTATACATATGTAACAAACCTGCACTTTGTCCACATGTAGCCTAGAACTTTAAGTATAATAAAAAAAAAAATACAATCAACAAAATAAATAAATAAATTACTTCCTATAAAGGCTCTAACAACTTTTTCATGCTCTTTGCTTAGGTTTTGATTTGAGTGCTAGATATTCTATATTCTAATGTATAGAGTGGTATGCAGTTTGTAACAGAGGAAGTGTCACAAATCAGTGGGAAAAGGCTAGTCATTTTTAAAATAAAATGTGTTAGAAAATTATCTATAGAAACAGGGAAATTAATCAAGTTATTTAACCCAACATAATGTTGTCAAAAATTATTTCAAATGAACTAGTTATTAATGAAATATCAATAAGAAGTAAATATGGGTAAGAAATTTTTCCTGAGTTGTTCTACATACAAAATAATGAGATTAAGGGGAAAATAATAGTTTCAGAATAATCAAAAATACTATTACAAGAGAGATTTATTAAGAAGTTTACAAAGCCTAATAAGAGAAACATGAATATTTCAATTTTAAAATAGAAATGGGTTTTATCGTATCATTTTGAGATTTTGAAAAATAGTTTTTTAAAAATTTCACTTTTTTTTTTACTGTCACTATTGTATACAAAAATGAAGGTTAGATGACGACTATCTGTATGAAATATGATTTTACATATAGTGATCGAATTCATTTGAGTTTAACTAAGGTGTAATAAAATAAATCTCTTTACTACAAATGGTTTCCCTGCCCCTGTATAGACTACTTTAATATAAACCAAGCAGAATATGTCTTGAATCTAAATTAATTATTGTGAAATTAATCAGGTAAGTCATTATTTTGCATAACGAAAAAAATAATCATATTGTACACTTGGTGCAAATGAGTGAATGTATTGTATAGTGCCATCCATGTACTTCCTTTGACCAGTTCAATTAATAGTGGTTATTCATTTCTGAAACAATGCTGCTTAAATAATTAAACTGAAATTACTATAGGTAGTTAGGCAGTGCTAGGATGAGGTAACTAATCAGTGTATAATATTTATATGGACAGTTACCCTGATTAACTAGAATGTATGACTAAATATGATTACCAAAACTGAAAACTTAGAAACTTCTTTTTTTGACACAAATATGAAAATATTTTCCTTCTATTGATTTTGCACTAGTTATAATGCACTGGGCCTTACACATTAAGTTAGATCATCTCTTTTGATACTCTAACAAACCCTGTGACACAAAGTCATTTAACTACTTCAGCTAAAATAGAATTTTGATTCAGAATGTCAGGCTTAACATACTCACTTTCCCTAACACACAATATCTTATTGAAATGAAGTATATACACTTACCTATTTAAGTACATCATTCCATGTGTATTTAGATTCAACTTAGTGCTAGAAAAACTGAAAGGTTATATTAGTGAATCAGACATATTTTTGGAACTTGGTAATCATACAATTCTTATGTTATTTGAAACATTTCCCTTTTAATTTTCTATTTGCTTAGCATCTAATCAGTCATTTGGTACTGCCATCTAAATTCTTTTTTAATGCTCTACCCCTTCTGCATAGCCAGAAGTCCCGCATGTATCTGTCACTTGGCTTCATTTATTTTGACTGTGGTACCCAATGTAAATGACTTTGGGTCAAATATCAGTCTTTTCCTCAAAACCTTCCCTCTGACTACATCAACAAGAATCAGTTTTCATTTCAGGCAATCAATAAGTCATAATTTATATAATCAAGAATTGTTCAAAATAATGAGAAATATCATTTAAATAGTATCAGAATTTTAGAGATTTGAAACTGAACTAAGCAAGAAAAGTAATGAAAGTACAAGCCTGTTATGAAGCAAACATAAAAAAGACTTACAAATAAAAATTAAATTGGAATATCAAAAACATAAAATTCCACCAAAACTAGTGATTTCAACAGAGTATCAATAAAAATCTTGATGAGTATACCCAGAGTAATTAAGTCTCTTGGCTACTGAAAATAAAAAGCAGTTAAAGAGTATTTCTACCTTGCATAAAGAGGTGACTATTTAATTTCTAAATTTTGATTAAAATAAACTGATATTCAAATGCATAGTGCTTTGAAATGGAAATGTATTCGTTGTGTTACAGTTTCATGGCCCCGATTATAATATAAAAAGTCATGTTATACTTAATTTTCTTTCTTTTTTTTTTCCTTCTTTTATTTGTGGGGGGACGGAGTTTCACTCTTGTCGCCCAGGCTGGAGTGCAATGGCGAGATCTCGGCTCACCAAAACCTCTGCCTCCTGGTTTAAGTGATTCTCCTGCCTGAGCCTCTCAAGTAGCTGGGATTACAGGCATGAGCCACCAGGCTTGGAAAATTTTGTGTTTTTAGTAGAGATGGTGTTTCTCCATGCTGGCTGGTCTTGAACTCCCGACCTCCAGGTGATCCGTCCGCCCAGCCTCCCAAAGTGCTGGGATTACAGGCGTGAGTCACCGTGTCCGCCGTTATGCTTGATTTTCTTTGTAAAATTTGAGAATCTAGGTTTGATATTTCTGTTTAATATTTAATTCATTTAATAATATTTTTATTAATTATATTTTTTCTAAAATTTATATACAGTTATTTTTTGTAATCCAGTTGGCCAATTATGAGTCTCTTTTTCTTCCATAAGTATAGTCTTATATTTGCTATTTGATCATTGTGCTGTCTTTATATATGTGTATATTCGCTACACATAGAAAGTATACATATATACACACACAAACATGTATAATAGTGTGTCTGCATATATGTGTGTGTGTATATATATGTAGACAAGTTTTTAGGAGTATAGTGACTATGTGTTGATGTACTAGTATATTTGCTATACAGCATCTATTTCATTGAGAGTTTATATTCCCTAAAATAGCATCTTATATAGAGAGATTCTTTGAAGCTTGGGATAAGGTTAATTCATTCAGAAAGAATTTATTTTCCTTTATTCCAAGCATTTAGAGTCACTAAAACCCAGTATGGTTTGAAAATAAATGTTTAATTAAAGGATTTTATTGCCTCACAGGTGGTATGGATTCTAGCCCCAATATCATGAGTGAGAATTACAGAGACTTGTTACCTTTTTCTTCTTTCATTTAATTCAGAGCCAGGACCAAGAGAGGAAAATATCTCCAGGAGCTCTTTTTCTGAAGTGGGCTTTTTCTAGTTCACCCACTGAGAGTATTGCTCTTTGGGAGTTTCCGTAGGAGGATTTCCACATTTGATCTTTCACACATACTTTGCCATTGCCTCCAGGGCTTTCTTACCCACCCCCAGACAGATCTAACTGTACACTTTCTTTTTATTCATGTTTTTTGATAAATTCTGTTGCTGTTCGGTCACCTCATATAGTTTTAAATATATTATTCAGAAGTTTTAGTAGGGCTACTTGAGGAAGGATTTCAGAATTATCTAAACCATCATATTCTGAGCTTTCTCTTATGCTCAAGAAAACCTTTGTTTAATATTGATATTCTTGAGAATATGCATTCATCCAACAAATGTTTGTTGAGTGACTATATGTAGATACATGAGTGAACAAAAGATAAATATCTTTGCCTTGATGGAGCTTGCATCCCAATGGATAGAAAATATAATATACAATAAGTGCAATAAACAAATCAATAACTTAGATGGCAACACAAACCTTGGAGATAGCTACAGATAAGGATGAAAAAGCTAGAAGGAGCAGATTAAACCATAGCATAGAGTAGTCACGGTGATCTCATTAGGATTGTGAGATTTGGGCAAAGATTTAAAGTTGGTAAGAAAGATGAGATAAATGTATGATTTCCTTGGTTATTGGGCTGGACATCAAATCTGGATAATCTCTTCTTCCTTGATCTGTGGATGGCTCCATAGCCCTAGCATTTGTCCTATGTTGCCTGCTGAGAAGGGGAAGATGGGGTAAATGTGGGAGCAATAGATAGTAAGAGGGGATCTCTAACACCAAATATTGCCCTTCTTCATCTTCCCTATTTTGCAGTGAGTAACCATATTCTGATAATTTCCATGACTAATTCTATAAATATATTATTTTAGTAAGTTCTTTGATTGGAAGTCTCTGAGGCATATTCAAAATTTATTTTTTTAATTCATATTTCTCTAGATTTCCTCAGATTTGTCTATAACTATTTTCCAAATCACACATTTGTAACATTAGAATAAATGTGGCCGGGCGCGGTGGCTCAAGCCTGTAATCCCAGCACTTTGGGAGGCCAAGACGGGCGGATCACGAGGTCAGGAGATCAAGACCATCCTGGCTAACACGGTGGAACCCCATCTCTACTAAAAAATACAAAACAAACAAACAAACAAACAAACAAAAAACTAGCCGGTCGAGGTGGCGGGCGCCTGTAGTCCCAGCTACTCGGGAGGCTGAGGCAGGAGAATGGCGTGAACCCGGGAGGCCGAGCTTGCAGTGAGCTGAGATCCGGCCACTGCACTCCAGCCTGAGCGACAGAGCGAGACTCTGTCTCAAAAAAAATAAAATAAAAATAAAATAAAATAGAATAAATGTACATTTATTTTTTCTTATGCCAAGTGACAGGTACTTAATATACAGAGGGTATTTTATGTATAGTATTCATTCTTTAGGAGAACAACCTCTTTAAATGTGCCATAGAATTCAGAAGGCATTGTATAATTGGAAATTAATCAAACTTGATTCTTCTCAGATGCCCTTATATTTAAGAATTTGCTTTACAGGGCTATAAATGCTATCTACATTTATCTGCGAATAAATATACATTTTTACTAATAAAGAGATAGTGTTTAATATTGGGTAAAGTATTGATGTTTACACGGTATTTGCACTGGTATGGACCATTACAGAGATAGTAAATGTAAAGCCCTTTCTAACCAAGTTCTTAACATTTTTAAAGCAAAATATATATATTTGGAAGGAGAATATATTCAGAAAAAATTCTCAAAAGGGAAAATAAAGTTCAAACATAAAATTAATTGGTACTATTATTTTATACTTTTCTTCCTCTAGTGGTCTATCTTTACAAGGAGAGGCATCCATTCAGCTAATGGATGTCATGCTCAAAGCTGCCTCACGTTTGTCCATCCTGAGGTATATTCCTGTTCCAAACCTGTTTTAGTATGTTAGGCTAGTAGACTGAGGTTTATCTTAAAATAAGAGAACGTCCTTTAATAACCTCTATAATCATTAGTTTCTATTTAAACTGAGACCTTCACTATCCCAGTGCTGATGCTAATAGCCAGTAGGGAATTATTCTTCTTTTCATAACTTCTTCTGACTGACTTTAGAATTAGAATAAAATGGTTTTATTAGACTTGGGACTATTTCTGGGCATATGATAAACAATAGAAAGAAAAGGAACAATGCCTGATTGTTTAATTTCTGTGAATCCTTCTGATGTTCTTCTTTTCATTTGCCTTAAGATAAAATCAAGTTTGTTCTTTTCATAATGATCTAATGCTTTCAGGTCTTTTGAGTCTGAGTCTTGATAAAGGTCTTTAAAATATTACTTTTAACTACAAATTCCACTACATTTTGTAAACATAAATGAATATGACCTTGAGATAATAATAAATAAAATTTGGTCTATGTAGTTCATGATTAAATCTTTTCGTTTAAAAAATGTGTTATAATTCTGCAGATCATCGTATGTTATTTGTCATTTTCTATATAAGGGAGGAGGAAAGGGTATGCAAATAACATTTATCTTGACAGCATAAGTTCTTCAAAATGGAAAAGATGATCAGAGGCTGAATGAGTAAAATTAGGAACAATAATGAGGGTGGCGAGTAATTGCATGATTCTGTTTCTAGTCCAAAATAGTAATATTAATATTTAAATGTTCTTATTTAAGTGTGAAGATACAATTTTTTTTGAGGCGGAGTCTCATTGTGTCACTCAGGTGGGAGTGCAGTGGCACGAGCTCAGCTCACTGCAACCTCTGCCTCCTGGGTTCAAGCTATTCTGCCTCAGCCTTCCGATTAGCTGGGATTGCAGGTGCCCACCATCAAGCCCAACTAGTTTTTGTACTTTTAGTAGAGACAGGGTTTCACCATGTTGGCCAGGTGTTCTCAAACTCCTGACCTCAGGTGATCCGCCTGCCTCGGCCTCCCAAAGTGCTGGGATTACAGGCGTGAGCCACCGTGCCTGACCAGAAGATACAATTTTTATATGTATTTAAATTCAAGCTCTTTACCTAGGTCAGAAAGGTTTGCTTTATTGTCTTCATTGAGATGAACATTTGCTATGATTATCATAAAGACCAGAGACAATGATTCAAGTAGCCAATTCCCCCTCTAGGGAGTGAGACTGCGTCATAGATTTTGCAACAATGGTTTGGCTTTTCCAATTTTGGCTTGACTTCAACACAAAGAAAAATTCCTGGGGCCTTCTTCCTTTTTGTTGTTATATATACATCTCTGTGATCTACAAAGGGTTTGACTTTCAAGAATTAGAGTAGTACAGGTCTGATAGTTAAAAATAATGGATTTCTTTAGTACATGTTTAAGTGCATTATTTCCTTATCTATAACAATTGCTAGGAGCTTCTATGCCTTTCTTTATATCCTTGAGGATTGACTAAAAGAAGTTACATAGTTTCTACTATCATATGTTTTGATAGAGGAGTTCCTCTTACTTTTAAGAGAAAAATCTGTGAGAAAATGTCTCACATAATTCTACACATACCTTATACTTTTACATTGTAAGATAATTTTAATATCATTTTCTGCTGTAAAAAAAGAAGAGTTATCATAAATTTTTATTTAAACAAAATAAATGATTGACAACAGTAGAATAACCTTTAAATTTTTTACTATAAACTTTGAAGTAGCTATGACATGAGGAGAAAAAGATAGGCTATCCTCATAATTATGCCAGCAAAATTATTGAATCCCACTTCATTTATCTTGAAGTACTTTTTCCATTGTATGTTGATGTTTATTTTTTGCTAGTGGTAAATTATATTTAACAATTGTTACTGTGTTCTTATTTTAGTCATAATTTTTAAAGAATTATGCTATGCTCTAGTTTCTTTATTATTTTGGTAACATCAGTAATTTTTATTATGTTGATATATGCTCTTTTATGCTAGAAAACAAACAGGAATGCCTTCAAGTGATCAAAGAACTTGTTTTTAATAGTTTATATACTTTATAAAATTATGAGAAAGTTATATATGTGTCTTTATATTTAGGTTACTACTGCTGTGTTTAAAGTTTTCAGAATTAAATATTGATATGTTTCAGAATTCATAAAATAGAAAATAATTTGAAATACTAATTTTAATTTAAATATTGCCAATTGATTTAAGTATTTACATCATGTTGATAATTTAAAATGTTATGTGGATCAAGGGATTTTTATTTTAATACATTGATAGTTACAAAGTTATAATAGAGTTCACCTTCAAATGTATCTTGGCCTTAGAGTGAGTTTACAAGTTTGAAAGACTAATGATAGTAACATTGATTTATTGTAATAACATGATATTGTGTTGTACTATGTACCAGGCAACATGCTAAATACTTTATGTGCCCCACGTGGTTTATATAAGGCTGAAAGTAAGGACTCTTAATTAACTTTTCCATTTTAAAGATGAAAAATTTGAAGCTCAGAGGGATTATGTCATTTATCTAAGGTGGCATAGAAAGTAGTGGACTAGGTTCAAAGTGGGCCAATGTGTCCTCAAAGCCCTTGCTTTTAACTAGTACTGTAATCAGTAGAGTGTTGGTACAGCCCAAGATACAGGTTCTGGAGAGCCAATTTTCAAATATTTATCAATATTGTGAGTTTGTTATCAAACTGTCAGAAATTTGAAATGAGCCATGGTGGAAATATTTAAACCTTGGAACTCAGCAAATGCTACAGATCAAGGTTTCTTCCATATTCCCCCTTCCTTCCTGCCTCGTACAGTATGCTAGTATATCAGTGCCTTTACTGCCAAAGTCTTGTCAGTGTTTGCAATGTTACATGTATTATGTTAAAGATATAAATAATGGGCGTAATTTTTTAAATATTGTGTTAAGTACTGTCTATAAACTGGAATCTATTAAGAAACTTACCATTAATAGTTATTGAATTAAATTACATTAACTTTTGTTGATAAAATATCTAAAATAATTTATTAAAGACAAGAATGTATGAAATGAACTATCTCTCTTCTTTTCAGTGATAGTGGAAAGTGGAAATATAATTTCTTTTGTGGGTTATATTAATTCTGGATGTTGTAACATTTATAGAAGTATTATAGGATTTGTGAAACTACAATCAAATAAAGTGGTAAGTTTTCAACTTATGTATTCTTTTTAATCAATTAATCTACTCTAAAGAATAAAGAGTGTTGGACACCTTTTCATGTACTTACTAGACATTTATTTGTGTTAGTTTGTGAAATTTCTATTCAATTTTTTGAAATTGTTTACTTTTGGTTTATTTAGTCTTAAGATATAAGAATATAAGTTGTAAGATATATTGATTTGTAAGATATACAAATGATCAATGAACATGGTAAAATATGCTTTACATTCTTATTCATCAGAGAAATGCAAATTAAAACCACAGCCAAGTACTACAACAAACATATCAGATTAGCTAAGATGCACTTAATCATTTGACCTAATTCCACTCTAGATAGTTTCTCCAGAAAAGTGAAAACATATGTCTACACAAAGACTTACATGAATTCTAGGGCTGGGCATAGTAGCTCACACCTGTAATCCCAGCACTTTGGGAGGCCGAGGTGGGCAGATCAAGAGGTCAAGACATCGAGATCATCCTGGTCAACATGGTAAAACCCCATCTTTACTAAAAAATACAAAAATTATATGGGCATGGTGATGCATGCCTGTAGTCCCAGCTGCTCGGAAGGCTGAGGCAGGAGAATCACTTGAACCTGGGAAATGGAGGTTGCAGTGAGCTGAGATTATGCCAGTACATTCCAGCCTGGCAACAGAGCAAGACTGTGTCTCCAAACAACAACAACAACAACAACAACAACAAACTTGTATGAATTCTTACAAACTAAAAACTGGAAGTAATCCACATGGCCACTGAGAGTTGAATGAATAGAGATGTTACAGTATATTTATACTATAAAATGCCACATAGCAGTAAAAATAATCATGGATACTTGTAAGAATCTCAAACATATTACGTTGGGCCAAAATGCCAAACCTGAATGAGTACATTCTATATAATTTCATTTTTATGAAGTTCTAGAAGAGGCACAAATATGTAATGTGTGATAGAAAAGTTAGAACTAATCATTAGTTGGTCAGGGAGTCTTCAAAGGAATTCAATTAAATATGTAAACTAACTTGAATTCTGCTGCACTGGTCATATTCAGTGTAAAGATTTGCCATGTATATAGGTGCAAATATTCAAGTTATATTGGATTTGACTCCAGGATACTTAGTAAAGGCTTTTGCCGCTTCCAAGTTCTTGTCACTCTTCTACCTGAGGACTACATTCTCTTTTATATATCTTAGTGGTCATCAACTCCTAGCAAATCTCCCGGCAAAGGTAATTTGAGGTCTCAACATTTTCTCCAGAACCATTCATATTGAACATCCTGTAGGCCCTTCTCCACAAGGTCTCTTATTTGAATCAAAATTCTAGTTCCCTGAATCAAACTCATTTTCTATGTTTCTTTTGTACTTAAACAGAAAAGACAGGGAATAATCCCTCCTTTTTCACTTAATACCATCAGTTCTGGCCCTGACATTTTCTGCTTATTTTACTTCTCCCCTGTGGGTTCAACAAGAGTGCCTTGTGACTAGGGCTGATGTAACAAATGGTAGTTAACAAAACATCTTAAATGAAACTATGAAATATCTTAGCCGGGCGCGGTGGCTCAAGCCTGTAATCCCAGCACTTTGGGAGGCCGAGACGGGCGGATCACGAGGTCAGGAGATCGAGACCATCCTGGCTAACACGGTGAAACCCCGTCTCTACTAAAAAAAAAATACAAAAAACTAGCCGGGCGAGGTGGCGGGCGCCTGTAGTCCCAGCTACTCCGGAGGCTGAGGCAGGAGAATGGCGTAAACCCGGGAGGCGGAGCTTGCAGTGAGCAGAGATCCGGCCACTGCACTCCAGCCCGGGCTACAAAGAAACAGTCCGTCAAAAAAAAAAAAAAAAAAGAAATATCTTAAATGAAACTATCATAAAATGATATCCTAGATCCTTGAAAAGTGGAATTAGTTCATTATTTCCTAAACATCTTTGTGGATTCTAAATGACAATGCTTTCAATTACCTTAGATATGCCTATGTTATCTATGAGTTTACTATTTCTCTAATATAATTGAAACACCTATGTAAGTAAATTTTTATCTAATTTGAATACAGTTGCTAATGTATTTTAAATATCATATCGTTAAATGGTTTAGAGTGAGTTTCTGATAAAAACAATACTGATTCATTGTATGGTTAAGCATCAATAATACATTTTTTTTATAACAGAAAAGATCTCAAAAACTTGTTTATATGGGTCAACTTAAGGAGAAGGAGTCCTTTGGTGAGATTAGCGTACTTCTTCAAGTTCCTTTCACATGCACAATCATTACTGAAAAAGAGGTGGAGATGGCAATCATTGAAGATAAGGACCTATTTGGTAAGTGCATAAATATCTTTTAACTGTTATACCATTTTATTGGATGAGTTTTTTAAAAGAGTAGAGATATTTCACAGACAAATTGGGATACTCAAGTCAGTGTGTGTTTGTATGTTATGTATAAAGACAACATACAATAGCTATACTATAATATATTCTGAATTAATTGTGTGGTGTTAGAATATATTAGCAATATTTCAAAAGTCTTTGTTTTGAAATTACTAAAATCTCTCTGCCAATTCCCAGGTTATCATTAATAGCAACGCTCCCTTTTCTGGGACATCTTCTGGCTTTCGTCTCTAAGGTTATTGCTTTTATGTTTTTGGTTCAGGTCAAGTCTGTAACATCCTCAATGTTTAATTAAGATCAAGCATATATGAAAATCTAAGACTGTTAGTGTATAAGACTTTGTCTAAAATTTTAGAGCTCTACTAATAATAACAGAATAATAATGAAGTCACCTGTGTTCGGTCCTCTAAATACTATAAATACTCAAATTGGAAATGCAATTGAATATGAAGGAGAAATGAATAGAAGCTAATAAGTTATAACATAATAGAATATTAAAGAAAATTGTAGGTATGTTCAATAAAACTGGGAATAAAGGATGAAGAAGAGAAATGTGTAGACATTACCATGGGTGAGAGATATGCTTCAACAAGCTAAATTGAAAGATGTTCATGATAAACCATATAAGATTTGACTAAATACTGCTATCCTGAATTTCAATTATGTTTTATGTCTCTGACATGATTTGGATGTTTGTCCTTTCCAAATTTCATGTTGAAACGTCATCCTCAATGTTGGAGCTGCAGCCTAATGGGAGATTTTTGTATCACGGGGATGGATCCCTTATGAATGGCTTAATGTCCTCCCTGGGTAATGAGTGAGTTCTCACTCTATTAGTTCATGAAAGAGCTGCCTCTTTAAAAGAGTCTGGCATCTTTTTCTTGCTCATTCTCTCACCATATGACACACCTGCTCCTCTTCCATCTTCCACCATGAATAAAACCTTCCTGAGTCCTCACCAGAAGCCAAGCAGATGTTGTTGCCATGCTTGTAGACCCTGTCAAATTTTGAGCCAAATAAACGTATTTTCTTTATAAATTACCAGACTCAGGTATTCATTAACAATGACACAAAACTGACTAATGCAGAAATGGGACATTGCTATAAAGATACATGAAAATGGGAAGCAGCTTTGGAACTGGGTAGCAAGCAGAGATTAGAAGAGTTTGAAAGTCTCAGAAGAAGACAGCAGATGAACGAAAGTTTAAAACTTCTTAGGACTTGTTAATGGTTGTGAACAAAATACTGATAGAAATATGGATGGTGAAGGCCAGGCTTATGAGGCCTTAGATGGAAGTGAGGAATCTATTGGAAAATGGAATAAAGTGTATCTTTGTTATGCCCTAGCAAAAATCTTGGCTGCATTGCGTCCATGCCCTAAAGATTTGTGGCAGGTTAAACTTAAGAGTGGTGACCTAGGGTATCTGGTGGAAGAAATATCTAAGCAGCAAAACATTCAAGAAGTAGTGTGGCTGCATCCAACAACCTGCAATCATATACAAGCATAAAAGATGACTTAATGTTGGAACTTATAATTAAAAAGGAAACAGAGCATAAAAATTGAAAAATTCACACCCTAGCTATGTGGAAGAGAAGGAAAGTGCATTTTCTAGAGAGGAATTTAAATGCACTATGGAGCAGCAACTTGCTAGAGAGATTAGCTGGACTAAAAGGGAGACAAGTGCCAATAGTCAAGATAATGGGAGAAAGTCCTCAAAGGCATTTCAGAAATCTTGAAGACAGCTCCTCCCATCACAGGCCCAGATGCCTAGTAGGAAAGAATGGTTTGGGGAGCCAGGCCGAGGATACTGCTGCCCTATGCCACCTCAGGATACTGCTCTCAGAATTCAAGCAGATCCAGCCTGGGCTCTTTGTCCTAGATACAGCATGGGCTACTGCTCCAGAGAGTGTAAGCTGTAAGCCTTTTGTGGCTTCCACATGGACTTGGGTCTGCAGGTATACAAATTGCAAGAGTGAAGGATGCTTGCTATATTCTACCTAGATTACAGAGAATGTATCAGAAAGCCTACGTACCCAGAGAGAACGTCCCTGCAGGGGCAGAGGCCTCACAGAGAGCCTCTACAAGAGAAGTGCCAAAAGGAAATTTGGGATTGGAGCTACCACACAAAGTCCCCAATCAGGGCACTGCCTAGTAAGCTGTAAGCAGTGGGCTGCCACCCTCCAGACCTGAGAATGGTAGAGCCATGGGCAGCTTGCACTGTGAGCCTGGAAAAGCTACAGGCATTTAACTCCAACCCATGAAAGAAGCCACGTGGGCTGCATCCAGCAAAGCTGCAGGGGTGGAGCTGCCCAAGGCCTTGGAAACTCACCCCTTGCACCAGTGTACCCAGAATTAGAGTCAACGGAGATGATTTTGGAGGTTTAAAATTTTAATACCTGCTTTTCTGGGTTTCAGACATGCATGGGGAATGTTCCCTCTATCTTTTGTCTTATTTCTGTCTTGGAATAGGAATGTTTACCTGATTCCTTTAGCACCATTGTATCTTGGAAATTAATAACTTGTTTTCAGCCTTACAGGCTCATAGGTGGAAAGAATGTGTCTTGAGTCTCACATGGAACTTTGGACTTTGGACTTTTGAGCTGATGCTAGAATGAGTTAAGACCAGGGGACTGTTGGGAAAGGGTGATTTTATATTGCAAAGTGAGAAGAACATGAGATATGGGAGGCCAGGAACAGAATGATATAGTTTAGATGTCTGTCCCCTCCAAATCTCAGGTTGAAGGGTGATACTCAATGTTAGAGATGGGGACTGGTGAGGGGTGTTTTTGTTATTGGAGCAGATCCCTAATAAAGGGCTTGGCATCATCTTCATGGTAAAGAGTGAATTGTTGTTCTGTGAGTTCACATGAGAGCTGGTTGTTTAAAGAGGACTAGCAGATCCTTTTCTCTCTCTTGCTCCCTCTCTTGCCCTGTGACATGCCTGCTCCTTCTCTACCTTCCGCCATGAACAAGATTCCTGAGGCCTCATCAGTAGCCAAGAAGATGCTGGTGCCATGCTTGTATAACTTGCAGAACTATCAGCCAAATAAACCTCTTTCCTCATTCCATTATAGCAATGCAAAGGAATACCCAGCCTTGGGTATTCCTTTCTAGCAATGCAAAACTTACTAATACAGTCTCTTACAGAATGTGTTACCAGTACTTGCATAACACTAACTCAAAATGAAAAAAAAAAATTCAAATTCATATATCTAATTTTAAAAGTTGTAAATCTGAAATGGCATTTGTTAATTTTATTTTCTTCTGTGGCATTCAAATACAACCTCCCTCAAGATAAACATTGCTTAAAAATAATTACTAACCATCAATTAAAATTATAATATTCTCACTTAATATAAGCTGTTTGTCTTTTCCTATATTAATGATGTTAACTGGTGCAAGGCAAATACACTGTGGACTCTTATGTAAATCAACATTTCACACATTGTATTTTTCAAATTTCTTCAGAAAAACAGAGCCAATAGGATATATATAAATATACAAGAGGAAATCTATTATGGGGATTGGGTAATATGATTGTAGAGGACACAAAGTCCTATGATATGCTTTCAGCAAGCTGGAGAATCAGGAAAGCCAGTGGTATAATTTGGGTTGTGTCTGAAAGTCTGAGAACCAAGGGAACTGAGGGTGTAACTCCCAGTGTGAGGCTTGAAAACTGGAGAGGGCAGACAGGAGGCAGTTGTATTAAGTCCTGGACTCTGAAGGCCAGAGAACCAGGAATGCTAGTATTCAAGAACTGGAGAAGATGGCCATCTTAGCTCAAGAAGAGATAGACAGAATTCCTCTGCCTTTTTAAACTGTTCAGGCCCGCAGTGGATTAGGTGTTATCTGTCTTCATTGGTGTTGGTGGATTTTCCTTACTTCATCTCTACTGATTCAAATGCTAATCTCTCTAAAAAACACCCTCAAAGACACATCTGGAAATGTTTTACCAGCTATCTGGGCATCCCTTATCCCAGTCAAGGTGGCACATAAAATTAATTGTCACATACAAAAGTGTTTCAGTCACTTAATAGAATCTCCTTTGTCGTCTGGCAGCCTAAGATTCAAACACTTGGTATTGTATGGAATTTAGTAATGTTTGTGTGTGTACTATTTATATTTTAAATTCATTCCATAGTCTGTTCATTTGAGAGTGATGTTCTAAAGCTGCTGACATGGTGTGTGCCTAATTAAACATTCTCTAAATAGAAATGTGCTTGAGGACTAGATTTTGCTTTCTTTTCAAAATTTACAAGGAAATAAAATACTGTGTTTATTTCAAAAAGCATTTTATTTCTACATTCTAATATTTCATGTTCTATTTCAAGATAGTTAAAGGTATGCTTTAAGGGCTAGATAATTCTAATGAAAAATTAATGGTTAATTTTGCTGAAATAATTTTCACACATGAAGAACAATGATATTAATATGCATTTAATCTGCTATATCGTGTCTGCATCTGCTTTGTTTATTTTTTGACATATAGATCCACCTCTATGAAATAGCATAGGATAGGACTCAAGAAAAAGTAAAATGAGTCTTAAAAATATCAAGTTGAAGACAAATGAAAATGCTATGCTAGAAAACTCAGCGTGAGCAAACTCCATGTTACGTCATCTTGCTATCAAGTGTCATTATTAGCTGTTATATTACATAGGTGTTAGGAATAATCTAAATTTGAGAAGGTCCACTAAAAATAAACAAAAATAAATAAAATCATTATGTTCCAATAGAATCCTGCATTATAAGTTGGTTATGTTGCCTTCACTTTCTAATTTTTCAAGAATTATTAATTATAGCAATGTGTTTAGAACTATAAAGGTATTACTGTCCGTTGGGTTTCCGTACTGAAAAAATAAATTAATGCTTATCTTTCTCTAGGTATATGGGTCATACTCTCTATTTGATCTCATATAAATCATGTAAAGATCCAGTTCCCCTGGAATGAATCAACAATATTTCGTAAATACCCAAAGAGAACAATTCGCTCACTATACCTGTACTTCAGGATAGGTAGAATAGAACCTAGAGAATATTAAAGACTTCATAAATGTTAAATGCTCTACCAAGGAATTACATATGTAACTGTCTATATATAAAATACAGTAAGATGTATGCAGTAGTTAGTTTTGTAATATTTACAAGGACTTGAGGAGTGATATCAAAATTATATTAAAATTTTAAAATTTTGTTCATTTTGGTGGTTAACTTTTGGAAGTTAGGAAATATCTTTTTTTTAATCTATATGCATACTTCTCAGACATTGCCTTGAACATCTAAATAAGAATGAGAATAGCATTATTAAGCTTAAGAAAATATAAATTTCCTCTGTTTTTCACATGCTACTGAGAATGTAGTTTTGATCTGATTGTTATTTTTATAAAGTTAATATATCTTTGTCCAGATGCAGAGCTTATTACTCAAGTCATTCAAGGTAAAGATAATTGCAAGGCAATATAACTATTTTAATTTTACTGATGTCTGAAATTCTCATTCCACCATTAAAACAAGTGTACTACTTTTGTAACGAGAAAAAATTGCTTTTTATCTATAAAATGAATTACTGCTGTTTTTCATTATATCTCATTCAACAACTTATGATTGAAAAATATGGGATAGCTAATGTACTTAACTTGCTATACCCAAAAGGAAAATTTCAATTCCAAGGTGTTATTGGTATAAACTATCTGAAGGTTTCTGCTTGTTTTTAAAAAGGAAAAATGCCCAAAGACTATCTCTCATAATGCTTAATACAAAGCATAGGAGGTCAGATTTTTTACTGCAGATATATCTGTTAAGCATTTCAGGGGCAATAAATATATTCGGATTCAAAAACTTCTTCCCAACACATCAGTATTTCACCTTAATGACAAGAAAAGTTATAGCCAAGATTCTCCTTGTTAAATTAACAAAGCTAATCAAAAGGATTTAAGCTCTTGAACATTTTGCCACAGGGAATACACTACTCTTTCCCCTTTTGCATTTTTGCATTGTGATTTAAAATTTTGATATATGCAATTCCAAGTTCAAAATAAGATGGGACACTTATTTTTAAATCAGATAAAAATACTTAAAAGTATCTACTCCTCATACTTTTATTAATTACTAATACATATTAAATTTTAAAAGTGCAAGTTACAAATTTGAGTGAAATGTTTTTTTAGGAAAAAAAATAATATTTTATTTGCAAAGCAGGATGAAATGTTAATATCTTTAATGATACTTGAGCTCTTAGAAATCAGTAACAAGGAGACTAACATTACAAGGGAAGTGACAATAAAATCAGAGGAAAATGAAATAATGCAAATGATTTACAAGGCTATGTGAAGATAATATAGCTTACCAGTAATAGATGAAAAAACAATTTCACTATAAATTACATTATCAATGCTTACAAATATTGTTATCTAATGTTCGTATAGTTTTAGGAAGTGGGAAATCCTCAAATACTGGGAAAATTTACTCCAAATGCTCCAAAATTCTCATTCACTATATAGGAAATCTTTAGCTAATATGTCATCCCCCAAGAAACTACTTAGTATCAATTGGTTTATAAAGTAATAGATGGCAGGGGGGTAGAATTAGAAAGAAAAAGAAAGGCACTTAAGTAAAAATACAAGATTTCACAAAATTCTGTGTTCCTTGAATTCTTGAAAAAGAACATTATTTAAATGAATCAGTTTTATATTTACCCTGTGATAAGTGAACATTATAAATGTATGCACTTCATACTTGTGGAAGCACTGAGATGAAACCCTTTTAATTCCACTATCCTGGCTTCTTTGTTGAAGAATGTCTCTCATTCCATTTCCTGAGATTGAGTCCAGTGACAACCATGAAAACAATTACATGCTTACTTAAAATCTACTTCAATGACACTCTTTAGGTTACTTTTCAAAAATGAGTTTTCTCAGTCAGGGTTTTCTGATCTACAAGGAATGTTCACTGCAATGCATGTGAGGAGTCTCCACACATCATGAAGACCATATTTTGGTTTTGGTGAAGATGATGGTAGAAACAGTGGCACAGGCTCCCTCTTTCAGTCATTACAATCATATTGCCAAGGGACTGAAGAATGCTTGAATGAGAATACTGCAAGAGGTCATTCAGTGATAATGAGGTTTTGCAATACCAGATGTGTTTATCCAAGTTCAGGAGGAAGTGTTAGCTATTGTACACACTGCCCCTTGTTCATCCAACAGACAGTCCAAGGCAACTTGATTATCTACAAAAAAAATTAGCAAGCGAGTTTAGAAAAGTTTGTTGGGCACCTATAGCCTTTGCAGTAAACTTAGCTATAGTAGCTAATGCTTGAGATAGAGTTTTAATCATAACCTTATTTCCATTTGTGCCAAGCCAATAAAGTTACATTCTACCAAAGATGCCCATTTAGAGGAATTTACACCATTTTGTCTACTCCATGGTATGTCATGGACGGCAGTTTTTAGTAATGGAATCTTTAAGGACTCAGAAAAGACCAGGCAGCCATCCAAACCCTCTGTGAGTCCATGCCTAACATTAAATTTATATCCTTTTAGATACCAATTTTGTTTTTCCAAGTCAGATACACATAACATTGCTTATTAAATAGGTTATTTTAGGTGATTTGACTTGCATCAATCTTATGGAGTTCATTCAAATTGCATGTTCTAACATTTTCTTTTTTTATTGTACTTTAAGTTCCGGGGTACATATACAGAACGTGCATGTTTGTTACATACATGGACACGTCCCATGGTGGTGTGCTGCACCCATCAACCCATCATTTATATTAGGTATTTCTCCTAATGCTATCCCTCCTCTATCCCCCAACCCCGCAACAGGCCCTGGTGTGTGATGTGCCCCTCCCTGTGTCCATGTGTTCTCATTGTTCAACTCCCACTTCTGAGTGAGAACATGAAGTGTCTTGTTTTCTGTTCTTGTGTTAGTTTACTGAGAATGATGGTTTCCAGCGTCATCCATGTCCCTGCAAAGGACATGAACTCATCTTTTTTATGGCCACATAGTATTCCATGGTGTATATGTGCCACATTTTCTTTATCAAGTCTATCAGTTGGGTTGGTTCCCAGTCTTTGCTATTGTGAACAGTGCCACAATAAATATACACATGCATATGTCTTTATAGTAGAATGATTTATCATCCTTTGGGTATATACCCAGTAATGGGATTGCTGGGTCAAATGGTATTTCTGGTTATAGATCCTTGAGGAATCGCCACACTGTCTTCCACAATGGTTGAACTAATTTACACTCCCACCTACAGTGTAAAAGTGTTCATATTTCTCCAGAGCCTCTCCAGCATCGTTGCTTCCTAACTTTTTAATGATCACCAGTCTAACTGGCATGAGATGGTATCTTATTGTGCTTTTGATTTGCATTTCTCTAATGACCAGTGATGATGAGATTTTTTTCATATGTTTGTTGGCTGCATAAATGTCTTCTTTTGTGAAGTGTCTGTTAATACTTTTCACCCACTTTTTGATGGGGTTGTTTTTTTTTTTTTTTTTTTTTTTTTTTTCTTGTGAATTAGTTTAAGTTCCTTGTGGATTCTGTATATTAGCCCTTTGTCAGATGGATAGATTGCAAAAATTTTCTCCCATTCTGTAGGTTGCCTGTTCACTCTGATGATTGTTTTGCTGTTCAGAAGCTCTTTAATTTAATTAGATCCCATTTGTCAATTTTGGCTTTTGTTGCCATTGCTTTTCATGTTTTATTCATGAAGTCTTTGCCCATGCCTATGTCCTGAATGGTATTGCCTAGGAAATTTGGGGTTTGTGTGTTTTTTTAAACAAATGAAAAGTTTTAGACAAATCTTTGACAACCATTTGCTGGCTCAAATGCTTTTGTTGTTTTCTAAGCTGTTTCTCAACATATTGTTTTATTCCATTAGTTATTTTATAGATGTATTAGACTCTTTTGTTAATGAGAAAACTAGCTAAACATTTTGAATGTCTTGCTAACATTTAAAATTAATTTTTACTTGGAGAGATTATCTCATAAAATATTGTATATCACATATATTTATAAGTTTCTATATGTGTGTGTTATATATATGTATATACACACACACCTAATGTGTGGAAAAGATAACATTACTCAGAATATAATGTTGACCTTGATATTTTAGCCTGACAGTATGTATTTGACCACTCATAAACTTTGTAAAGTTTTTGTTTGTTTTGTAAGAAGAAGTTAATGTTTTTGCTTGAGTTAGGCTTTTAGATAATTTTTTTCTCTAACAAAGGTATTAAACTGTTTTACTTTTTAATTCTTTTAAATCAAATTTGTCTTTTTATTTTCATTTTTTAAATATTTTAGCTTTTATGTTCAGGGGTACATATGCAAGTTTGTTTTATAGGTAAACAAATGACTCAGGTATTTGGTGTACAGATTATTTTGTCACCTAGGTATCAAGCCTAGTTCCCATTAGTTATTTTTCCTGATCCTCTCTCCCTTCCCACCCTCCTCCTCTCTGATAGGTCCCAGTGTGTGTTGTTCTCCCTTAAGTGTTCTCATTATTTAGTTCCCATTTACAAGTGAAAACATGCTGTATTTGGTTTTCTGTTCCTGCATTAGTTTGTAAGGATAATGTCCTCCAGTTCCATCCACATTCCTGCGAAGGACATGAGCTCATTCTCTTTTATGGCTGCATAGTATTCCATGGTGTATATGTATCACATTTTCTTTATCCATTCTACTGTTGATGAGCATTTAGGTTGATTCCATGTCTTTGCTACTATGAACAGTGCTGCAATGAACATCGCTGTGCATGTGTCTGTATAATAGAACTGTTTATATTCTTCTCGGTATATACCCAGTGGTGAGATTGCTGGATCAAATGGTAGTTCTTGTTTTAAGTCTCTGAGGGATTGCCACACTGCTTTCTATAATGGTTGAACCTAATTTATACTCGCACCAACAGTGTATAAGTGTTCCTTTTTCTCCACAACCTCACCAGCATCTGTTATTTTTTTACTTTTTAGTAATTCAGTCAAAATGGCTATTCTGACTGGTGTGAGATGACATCTTATTGAGGTTTTGATTTTCTTTTCTCTAATTATTAGTGATATTGTGATTTTTATCATATGCTTGTTGACCGTGTGTATGTTAAAGTGTCTGTTTATGTCTTTTGCTCAGGTTTTAATGGTGTTGTTTCTTTTTTGCTTGTACATTTGTTTAAGTTACTTAGAGATTCTAGGTATTAGACCTTTGTCAGATGTGTAGTTAAACCATTTTAACTTGTAGATGGCAGAGTTGATTTTAGCCCATAAAAAAATCAGTAAAATGTTGAATATCATGTTTTCATTTTCAGATTTGCTATACTTGAAACCACTTGTTCCACTGTAAAATGTGATCCTTTATGAATTTTATATTCATTGATTCAAAGGTTCTATGTTTACATTGCCATGCCATGTCTAACAATAAGGTCCACTTGTAAGTAGCTTTATTTGTTATTGGTAACAATAATCTCACAAAATTTTGATGTATTTAGATTAAAAATTTCAATATAGTAACTTTGTTTTCCTGTCAGAGATTTTTAAATTAACATTAATATGGGTTTGTGCATGCCTCTATTAAAATATAACCAGAAGCAATTATTAGATTTCCAATAAATAACTGGTTTACTGAACAATTACAACTCACAGGAAGCATTTACAAAGGAATTTTATAATGTCTCCCACATTCTTTATTATTTGTTCAGTTGGAGAAGTTCTTTTCCTGCCCTTTGAAAACTCAATGTAATGATTTTATGATCACTCTTAAGTCATAAAATGCCCTATAAATCATTTTTAGTTGCCAAATATTCTCAGTTGGGATAATAATAAATCTAGCCTGGTAAGAAGCCAGTATCCAGACTTCATTGTAGGTTGATAGGCCAGCTATATGTGTGTATTAATTTCCTTTTGCTACATAACAAATTACCATAAATTTAGCAGCTTTAAACAATACTCATTTATCATCTCACAGTTTTGTAGGTCAGATGTCTGGGCTGGTTCAACTGGGTTCTATTCTTAGAGTTTCACATGGCTAAAATCAAAGTGTTGGCCAAGCTGTGATCTAATTTTAGGGCTGTGGAGAAGAGTTCACCTCCAAGTCCATTCAAATTGGTAGATTTCATTTCCTTGCAGCTGCAGAACTGAAATCCCTGTTTTCTTGCTGGTTGTTACTTGAGGGTCACTCTCAGCCATCAGAGGCTGCTCCATCCATCTGGCCCTCTCCATCTCAGCAATGAAGAATTCCTTCTGTTCACCTTCTCTCTCATTTTGAATCTTTCTCTTCTCTGCCAGCTGAAGAAAACTCTTTGTGTTTAAAGAATTCGTGTGATTGGGCTAGGCCCACCCAGATAACCTGCCCATTGTAAGGTTAACTGGTTAGAATCCTTAACTGCATCTGCAAAATCCCTGTACTGTATAATATAACATAATCACAAGAATAACACCATGGGCTGAAGGTCATGGGGGCCACTTTAGAACTCTGCTACCATAGTGCTGGAGGTCAGCAGTGGGTACGGAGAGCATGACAGGTATCTCTGCTTTCGCTGCCTTTCTATTTATGGTTCTGATTTCTGATTTCTCTGCTATGAGGCAGCATGGGATACTGGGGAGAAGAGGATGGCAAACAAATAAGAAAGGAAGGGAAAATGTTCCTAATCGTTACTGTTATAAACTGTTTTTTCACTATGTGTTTGACAGTTGTTTCAAGCTAAGCCTTTTTAGTGAGCACCTTCAAAGAGTTTTGGATATCCCTTAATCTTGGGGAATATTCGCCTGTAATTCCTTAATAAGGTAGTACATTTTCCTCCCTGGGAATCCAGAGATAATTTCAGATTTCCTCTGCTGAGGGTACTTCACTCTCAGCCTCCTCTCTCACTAATATAATACCAGTGGGACTTTATCCTGGCTGTCTTTTACACATGAGATTATATGTGGCCTACATCGGAAAGTCTACATAGGAAGACACTCCTATATTCTTTGTCTTCACAAACTATGAGAGGACAGTCCAATTTCTGGGCAGCCACTTATGTAGCTTGTTTGTCAACTGTCAACTAGCTTGTCTCTTACCTTTACAAGGTCTAGTCAGACAATAGTGTACTCTACTGTGGTTTTTAACTTCTCAGAATGTATATAAAGCTCTTCAGGTGGGCTTTTTGAAGATCCCCTCTTTCAGTTGAGGTGCTGAAGAGATATTTCTCATTATATCCCCTTGCAGATGGTGAGGCTTAGAACATACTCTTCAGAGAAATCTGCTTCAAAAATCTTCTATTAATCTCTATTCTCAACATTTTTATACCTTCAATGTGCATTTCTGCTTCTCCACATCTATTAAAAAAAATTGGTACCTTGTTGTGAGATGTACTGCCTTGGATTCTGAGCTGATTCTCCCACTTTTTAATTACCTTGGAGTATTCACTGTGTTCCACACATTATTCTACATACTTTATATGTTTTATCTAATCAAATGTTCACAACAACCCATTGAGAAATGTGCATTTAATGGCCCTACTTTGTAGATCAGGAGAATAAAGTATAGAAAGGTTAAGTGATATCAATGCTGTCTATCCAAAGGTCATGAGGGATACTTCTGTGGTTGACTGAATTGGGTTTGTTACTCACTGGGATGAGAGAGAACATACACTATGGGGAACTATAGATTGTCTCAGCAAAAGGATATTAAAAGAATATGTTGGCCAGACGGGGGGGCTCACACCTATAACCCCGCACTTTGGGAGGCAGAGGCAGGCAGATCATGAGGTCAGGAGTTTGATTGCCAACATAGTGAAACCCCATCTCAACTAAAAAGACAAAAATGAGCTGGGCATGGTGGCATGCACCTGTAGTCCCAGCTACTCAGGAGGCTGAGGCAGGAGAATCACTTGAACCCAGGAGGCAGAGGTTGCAGTGAGCCTAGATTACACCATTGCACTCCAGCCTGGGTGACAGAGCGAGACTCCATCTAAAAAAAACAAAAAACAAAAAAACAAAAAAACCCAACAAGAACATGTTATAGAATTTGGATTTTAGTTGGGTGACTTGGGGTGTAGTCTAAGAAAGTAGAAATTTGTTCTTGATTGAATGCTGTCAAAAAGCAATATATCTCAATAAATCTTAAGTTTTGAAAGGGCAGACTAGAGTGAAGATAAGTATGTAATTAATAAAGAAGTAGATTGGGCATGACAGCTCATACCTGTAATTCCAACATTTTAGGAGGCTGAGGTGAGAGAATTGTTTGAGGCCACGAGATGGAGAACAGACTGGGCAACATAGTGAGACCCTGTCTCTACAAAAAATAGTAAAAAGTTAGCTGGGCATGCTGCCTCACACCTGCAGTCCCGGCTACTTGGTGGACTAAGGCAGGAGGATCCCTTGAATCAGGAGTTTGAGGCTGCACTGAGCTATGATTCAGCCACTTCACTCCAGCCTGGGTGACAGAACATAAACCTATCTCAAAAAGAGAGGGAGACAGAGACAGAGAGAGAGAGAGAGAGAGAGAGAGTGCACGAGAGAGAAAGATAGCACCTCTATATTAGCCAAAAGATGGATATTTAGTATTTTTGTAGGTGTCAAGCTGACTTTGCTTTTGTCTGTGCTTAGACAAAATTGTGAAATGACTTGCTTGTCTCATTTTATGCTTATGGACAACATATCGGAGGGTTACATTCTGTGCAAATCTGCCATAGGAGAATTATGGGGCCAACTGAACATACCAGGCCAGCTTCCAAATGACAGATTCGGCTTCCCTCCCCTCCCTCTTTTCCTTCTCATGACTTGCTTAATATTACAGAGCTATTAAGAGTTGCAACCAGGAATCAAACCCTAACACTCTGTCTTCAGGATCCATATTACAATGGCTATACTTTACTAACAGTTTAGCTGATAACTCAATCATCTTTCTAATCCATTATCCTCAGGTAGTTATTTTATTCCATATATTTTAGCCATAATTGTATGAATTTTGGCTAGATTTTTGGCTAAATAATATTTAATAATGGCCTTTAATGTTCACATGTATTTAGGAAGGAACCATATTTTTCTTTGACTAGGATTCATTACATTGATATAGCTAAGAATCCTTGAACTCAAGTGTAAGATTTGGTTTCCTAGGTCAATTCTACCATTCCCCACATGCTGTTTGAGTCACCTATGTTCTTTCTTGAGATTGAAAAGAGTTACAATATATAGTTATACTGTGTTTTATACTTACCTATGTAATTACCTCTGCTCATGCTCTTTATTTTTCATGTGGAACTGAATTACCACATACTGTCCTTCAGTTTCAGTCTGAAGATCTTATTTCTCGTACAGCAACTCTGCAGGTGACAAGTTCTCTCAGTCTTTATTTATCTGGAAACTTCTTTATTTCTTTTTCATGTTTGAAGATTAGTTTTGTTACATTTAGAATTCTTGGCTGATAGTCTTTTTCTTTCAGCACTTTGAGCATGTTATTCCTCCTCCTTCTGGCCACTATAGTTTCTAATGAGAAATTGCTGTTAATACCATTGAGTATCATTTGTGGATGATTTGTCACTTTTCTAGTGCTGCTTTCAAGATTTTGTTTTTGTTTTTTGACAATTTGTGATGGGTCCTGTTGTAGATATCTTTTAGTTTATCCTACTTGTCGTTTTTCTGAGGTTCTTAAATCTATATGCTGATGTTTCCCATCAAATGCTAGTTTCTATCATTATTTCTGGTTCCTCACTTGATAAATAGTAAATATTTTATAATATTTGTTCACAATCCACTGATTTCCAAATTTCTTCAGAAACTCTGGGTTGATTTTCTGTTTTAGAGTCACCATAAACACTGTCTTCAAGATTGAGTTCTTAGAAGATTATGATAGGTAGAAAAGAATCTATGCTATTATAAACAATGAGACATTGAAAATCAGTCAATCTAGTAATAGCTTTTTTGTTACATAGTACTTTATTTGTCCACAAATAAGTGACCTTTTTTCTGATGCTCTTACCTATCAATGATTATTAAAATTCTCAAACTTTTATGTGGCAAAATTGTTAATAATTTAGGTTCAATCACCTCATATATGCCAAATTTTCACTAGATATCTAGAACAAATTTATTTCTGTATGTAAATTATGTTTCCTTTTTATAGATGGTATAAGCCATGGTATTTTCCACTTTTTTTGGGTCCCAGGATGAGCAATGTCAACTTTGCATATAACTGTGGTAGCTTCCTTTACCTGAGTAAACTCATGTGATTATTTTCTTCCTTTTTCTGCCTACCTTACATTTCTGTTACTTTAATTAGTTTTAATTAATACTTAAGTGATATTGTTTATTACAGTAGTTAGATTATAACTTTTTATTCTACATACTTTATGTGTACTTTTAAAAATTACGACTGTATCAAGTATTCGGATGGATGAATTCTTCCAGTAATAAATAAAGGCTGAGCTTACATATTTTTAAATTGGAAGTTGTGGGTTTAATTATTGGCTCATATTTTTCTCTCAAGAAAAAAAGCAAATGTTATTGAAAAGTGGACTTTTCTGAAAATGATGATTAATGACCAATGATACTTCAACAGACCCAGAATTATAGAACTATTAGTTTAATGGTGATGCCACTGATCACTTAGGCAATATCGAAATGTATTGTTGACCCTAACTGCAAGTAACATGTTTTGGAGTGCTGCTAGGCAGAATTTTTTTAAGGCATTCTCACAAGCCCTTGATGCATCTCTCACTTACCTAAACATGAAACATTTTGAGACCAATAATTAGTTCGGTTTTAATTCTTAACATTCACAGATTTTGATTTTACACTCTTGTAATTATGATGCCTTAAATGTAATTGGTTTTACAACAAGGACTTTAGATGACAGCTATATAAAGTTATAGGTTGTGTATCTTCACTTAGCAAATACTTTGTATGCTCCAAAATTCTAATTATCTGTAGATGAAAGAAAATTACAATAAATGTTAGCTTATAGGAAATTGCCAATTCAGGCCAGAAAGCCTAACTGGTTTAGCAAACAATATTAGTCAGATATCAAGTTCAAAACAACCAAATGTTATATTTAAAAAAATGTGTATTTTTAGGATAAGTTTATATAAAATTTCAAGCCAACTTTCTGTGTAAACCTTAAACTTCAATATTTTTAGATAGAACCCAAGTCTATGCCTGTACAAATGTAATTTTATAAACTTGTTATCACATATTTCCTGATGAATTTTCATATTTGTATTGCAAAATGTTGCTTAATTGTTAGAAACTACAACGGTTTGCATCTGATGAATTCAGTGTTGCAGCTACTGGTAATTCCAACTAGGCTTTTATAGTATATACATTTCTCTCTTTTGGTTGATTATATTATTTGGCAAAACTAATCCCCTAAAAAATTCCTTACAAAATAATTCATAAAAAAAGAAAATCAGAATGTAGGCAATAATGTGCCCTGTCAACATGTACATGACAGCTATTTCCAATATGAAGCATAACCACTGGAATATAATCATAACGGTGAATATTTACTGTGCACTTCATCTGTCTGTTACTGTGCAATAGTGTTTTTCTTGGGTATTTCTGATATCAAATCCTGGTGGATTGCTAAATTTTGATTTTTACTCAATTTTTAGGATGGCTGTAATAAAATAAAATGTGTTTCCTAAGAAATTTGATAAAATTCACAGAGTTATGCACAAATGATAAAAAATACCACATTTAAGATACAGTTCCTTAAACCAAGATCCTAATAAGGATAACTTTAGTATAACAAACTATTACTGAGGATTTTCATTTTCATTGCCAATTTTTACATACTCAAAAGGGTTCTAGACTGGTACACCTTGTATGGAAAAGATTAGGGACTGAACAACTCCCACTTTTGTCTTCATCAGTACAGAGGCACCTTAAACTTCCCAGCCTCTCTTGCAGTTAGGTTGGAGCCATGTAACTGGCTCTGGTTAACAGAATAGAGGGAACATATTATTGCCTGGCCATGAAATATATGATTTTTCTATGATCTCACTCACTGTCTGGAAATGAAGTACTCCAAAATAGCAGAATCATATGATGATGACAACCTAGACCTTGGAATTCTTTTCTTGGATTGAGTTGCTCAGAAAAATAGCTTAGCTAGAAACATCTGTATTGGACTTTGTGTAAGTGACAAATAAACATTTGTTGAATTAAGCAACCAAGATTTTAGTTTGTTATAGCAACTACCAAGTGCTACACTGAGTCATACAACTGGCACAAACTCAAGGTTTTCTGAGGAGTTCTCAAAAAAAGTAATGATTTCTGGATTAGAACATAAAATAAATATGCTTTTTGTGATTATTCTTTTGTTCTTAACATTTAGAAATCTTCCACTCAAAAATAATTATATAGTACAATTAGAAATGAAAATATATGTGCATAAAGAAGGTATATACTATTGCATCTAAGTTTTAATATGGTTTTTGAATAGTATTATAAGGACATATGTACATGAATTCAGCTCTTAGTTTTTTAATTAATGCACTTTCACAATCCTCTGACAACGTTGTTTTTAAAAACAGCTGATAGTTTAGTTACAAATTTCCAGGAACTTAACAAATGTCATAGGGTAAGCTGTGTGCTGTCTGTTAACACAGAGGGAGGTAAGTAGAATTTAGCACATTTCAAAGATAAAAAGTTAGACAAACCGATAATCAAAATTAACTTTTGTAAACTGTATTAGATAAATGCCCACCAAGACTTAATAGAACAAGGCTTAGAAATATCTGTAGACAAATGTATCAGTGAATTTACTGAGAAAGTTTACAATGACCATCTTTTCCAAAAGCATAGCATTCCTTATAAGTTTTTATATCTAGTTTGGGTATCACACAGATTCTATTTTCTTAGGCTATCATAGGAACTGAATCAAAGTTATTAGATTGGAATATTGGTATAGAAACCATTCCAAAGCTTCAAAGAAATGAATGAAATTCCTTATGTCTTGCAAAACAAAACTTTCATCTATTATTTTTAAAATGTCTGCATAAATGAAATCCTCAAAAATTACTTATAGTTACATTATATGAGAAGTTAAATTTGAGTTGAAGTTTTCAATTTCTCTTGCAAAGGAACACTGAATTCTGTCACTAAATACTTTCCTGATATGCTTTTGGAAAATATATTCAAGATCCTATGTCTGTATTTTTTCAGGCCTTGGATTTACTCAAACTATGTTGATAAAAGAGAAATAGATTTCTTGCAGGAAGAATTGTACTTTCTGTGATAAAAATTTAATAGGCTAATATTTAATTATGTTGATTAGCAAATTTAAAAATTATGCAATATGAAGGATTATAACATCAAATAAAAGCAGAGATGAACTTTTTAGTTCAAAGATTCAGCAGCGTGTTCTATCACTTACTGTAGATTGTGACTATAAAGGAAATATAGTTTAGATGAGCTCTCAGTTCACACTGCTTCAGTGCATTACCATGGGCTGGGTGGCTTAAACAACAAACGTTTATTTTCCCATAGTTTTGGAGGGTAAGAAGTCTAAGATCAAGTCCCTGGCTGATCTGGTGTCTAGTGAGGGTACATCCCTGGTTTGCAAAAATAGCTGTCTTCTCCTTGTATTCTCACATGGCTGAGAATAGAGAGCAAGCTCTTATAAGGGTACTAATTTGTGAGAGCTCGACCTTCAGCACCTAATTACTTGCCAAAAGAAACCTACTAATACCGTCACATTGGAGGTTAGGATTTCAACCTATGAATTTTTGAGGGACATAATCATTCAGCCCATGACACATACTAACTTTTTGAACAGTAAAAACTGGCCTAAAGATAATTATCTTCTAAAAATATCCTGACAGATGTGAAACCACATAGTAACATGCTTGGAACACATTTGGACATATGTATTCATAGAGTTCTATATTTGGGTACTTTCATAGAAATCTTTACCTTAATTTAATCGCTAAAGCAGCGATTATTTACTATATTAAAGTGTTTTTCTGCATCATTTCATTTCATCTTAATGAAAATTTTAGTTAAGTTTATTAAACCCATTTTATAGGTAAGGCAACAAAAGCTTATAAAGCATAAGTAACTTGCACAAATACATAGAAATTTGTAAGTGTCGGAGCCAGAATTCAGACCCAATTCTGTCCAAATCCCATGCTCTTACTCAAGCTTCTTATTTTATAGATTAAAAATCAGAACCTTAGAAAGAAGAAATAATTTACTTGAGGACACATGTCTAACCACTATTAGAGCACATCTTGTAACCCAACTATTCTGGCTCATATGCAATACTAAGTGTTGATATTTGTATGTTTAATTTACATAAAAATATCCATGAGAAATAGATCTTGATGACGAGAGAATTGCATTCATTTTTGATGAAAAAATAAAAGAGAAACATTAGTAAATAATATAATGGTCATAAAAGTGCAAATTAAATTAATAATGAAACATTATTGCACTATCAGAATACCAACAAAGTTTTTTTAAAGAAGCACATTTATAATATTTGTAAAATTACATTGATTGAATCTGTTTTATATATAAAGAATGAAATAATTTTCTAAAAAACAAAATAAGGGAGGTGAAGTAGAATTATAGAAACACAGGTGTAATACATTATCTAGAGCTTAGTAGCAAATCCTCAGAAAAATTCTGAGTAAAAGGAAAATACACAAAAGTACTTAAATGTGACCAAATGATTTACCAGAAACAAATTAGAAACATCTACTAAGTGGTAAAATCTAGATTAGGACAAAAATGTCTGACCTCATCCACTGGTACCACTTGGGAGATTTTAGATAATGCAAGACAATAATATAAACTAGTAAGGATAAACTTAGAAAAAGGAACCAAATATCTGTATTTGCTTATTATAATTACATACACAAACAAGAATATTTATTACTAGCTAAATGATTAATATAATTTAATAACTTGTACTAATATTTTAATATTAAAATGTCAAATGTCAAGATAGAAATGCAAAATGTAATAGCTTCTCTAGCTAAATAGTATTACAGTTGGAAATGTATATCTAATTACAGTTAGAAATGTATGTAGAAATAGTATATTCAGTTAGAAATGGAAATGATAATAGTTGAAAATGAGAGTGTTCATGGCACCTTTGTTGAATATCAGTTGATCATATATGCATGGATTTATTTCTGTATTTTATATTGTGTTCTATTAGTCTATATGATTGCCTTTATGCAATACCATACTGTTTTGATTACTGTAGCTTTATAAGGTATTTTGAAAGCAGGTGGTATGATGTTTCCAACTTCATCCTTCTTTCTCCAGATTGATTTGGTTATTTGTAATCTTTTATGGTTCCATATGAAATATAAAATTGTTTTGTCTATTTCTGAAAAAAAAACCTTTAGGATTTTAATAGAAATTTTATTGACTCTATAGGTCTCATTGGGTAATAGGGACATTTTTATAATATTATCTTCCAATCTGTGAACATGAGATGTCTTTGCATTTGTTTGTGTTCTTTAATTTCTTTATTTGGTGTTTTGTAGTTTTCAGTAAACAAGTCTTTTACCTTCTTAGCTATGTTTATTCTAAGTATTTTATTTTATTTTTTTTAGTGCTGTTGTAGATGGAGTTGTTTTACTAATTTAATCTCTACAAAAATAGCATTGAAAAATTGGATATCCACATTCAAGAATAAAATTGGACCCTTATCTTTCACTGTACTTAATAATCAACTAAAAATGGACTAAAGACATAAATGTAAGAATTGTAATGTAAAACTCTTAGAAGAATACATACAGAAAAATATTTTCACATTTGTCTTGGCAATGACTTCATGGATGTGACACCAAAAGCACAGGCAACAAAAACAAAAATAAACCAGTGGGACTACATCAAACTAGAAAACATTTGCACAGCAAAGGAACCAATCACCAGTGCAAAGGCAACCTATAGAATGGGAGAAAATATTGGAAACTGTGCATCTGATAAAGGGTTAATCTCCAAAATATATAAGACAATATTCCAATTCAATAGCTAAAAATAATAGCCCAATTTAAAAATAGGATAAAGACTTGAATATACATTTCTCTAAAAAAGACATACAAATGGCCAACACGTGTATTTTTAAAATGTCCAATGTCACTAATCATCAGGAAAATGCAAATCAAAACCACAATGAAATATTACCTCATACCTATTAGCATTGCTTATATTTAAAAAACACAAAAGAAAAGTGTTGACAAGGATATGGAGAAACTGGACTTTTTGCACCCTGTTGTTGGGAGCACAAATTGGTGTAGCCACTATGGAAAACAGTATGGACATCCCTTAAACAATTAACAGTAGACCATTTGATCTAGCGTCCCACTTCTAGATATTTTCTACAGGAATTTAAATTGGGATCTCAAAGAGATATTAGCAGTACCATGTTAATTGGAGCATTATGCATAATAGCTAATATCTGGGAAATTATTTATAGATAAATAAATTAAAATATGTACATAAAATGGAATGCTATTCAGCCTTAAAAAGGAAATTCTGCAATGTGTAATAGGATAGATGAGCCTTAGAACATTATGCTACATGAAATAAGCCTGTCACAGAATACCCAAACCTGACCACTCATACGAGGTATCTAAAATGGTCAAATTTATAGAATTCAAAAGTGGAATGGTGGTTACAAGGGGTTGAGGCATGGGAAATGGGAACCTACTAATCCATGGGCATAAAGTTTCAGTTATACAAGATGAATAAGTTCTATAGATCTGCTGTACAACATTCTACCTATAGTCATCAATATTGTATTGTATACTTAAAAATTTGTGTTGAGGGTATATCTCATGTTAAGTGTTCTTATCATGATAATATAACATTTTAAAAAATAAGTAGAAGAGTGGCTCAACCACAGTCAGTCTATATTAAAACAACTATAAAAATTGTATTAAATAATATAAAACAAATAAATATAGACATATAATTTATCCTTTGATTAACAAAATGTCACCTTTTCCAAAATGTTCGTGGAATTTAATACAGCTCTGTTCAGCATTTTGGCACTTCCTATGGACTTCCAGCTAACTGGTTAGATACAAAATAGGTAAGATGATTTTGCATTCATATGAAACAATGAATACCAGCAATTTAGAAAAAATAATTACCAATTTAAAATATCAGCAAGAAACATAATATTACTACCAAAAACATAATTTGATTAGAAGAAAGGATCAAATCAATCCATATAATTATAGGATTTTCCTTGTGGACAAATGATCACTCTTACATGTCATTAGAGGGGGTATAAAGTGTTACATTCTTTCTAGAATAAGCTCTGACAATATTATTTTTTTATTGTAAAGCATAACCCCTCTGATTCAGCAATGTAATTTTAGAGTTCTATTCTGTAGGAAAATAATTACCAAAAAATGAGTATTTATTTCATAACTTCTTTTGTTTGCCTTTTGAAGTGGCCTAGATCTAGAAACAACCTCAGTGAACATCAGTTAAGAAAGTATTGACTAAATAATGGAATAATTGCATTCTGGAAAGCTATCAAACTACCAGCAATGAGTTTGGTCTATTGTGACTACATATACTGGATTCCCTGGGAAAGTCCCAGTTTAGAATTTCCTTTCAAACACAAATTTTATTAGCAGTCTTTCTTGGTTTGGATACTAAAATATAGTTATCATTGTTAGATTCACCTCTGTTGATACGAAGGTTTTTTTCCAAGTGTTTCCATACATATATAAAGTAGTTGTAAACAAAAAATTAAAAGTTATATGTAAATGTTTATATGACCATGGACAAAAGGATGGAAACATACTCCTCAGTTTGTCATTTTTGATTGTCAGGGTTTGGATTGAGGACCACATATGTCTTTGGGATTTAAAAATAATCTATAAAGAATATGTAAAGGGCAAAAAGATACTGAATAGCTGTCTTGGTTCTAAATTTATTTGAGACCTTCAAAGACCTTGTGCTTTTTTCATCTTTCAAAATATTCCATTTTGTAATAAAGTCTTCATTTCCTTGATGTAATTATATTATGGAGAATATCAGTTAATTTAAAAAATAACAATGGAAATGCTACTAATTTCAGAATTTATAACACATGCTTCATATTGTAACATAGTTTCAGCGTATCTTTTCGTTAGACCCATGATCTTATACCTGTTGCCATGCCCATTTGATAGTCCTTAGTAAGGGGAAAAAACATACATTTGTTCAATACCTACCATGTGTCTGACACAGTATTAGGTGCTCTAAAAATGTTTGATATTATTTTACAGATAAAGAACTAAGGATTTATGCAGTTTAATTTTTCTATCATTCCTACATGGAGGAAATATAGAGTCAATGTTAAAACTGAGGTCTGTCTGCTTTCCAATCATGTCCACTTTAACATACTGCTGCCCATGCATTTACATATCTGTTAGTTTTCATTCTTACACTATTAATGTGTTTCTTTCTACTAGCATTGAAAGCTTTCCCCCACAGGAGTTATTTTCATTGGAGTGGCAATTCTCAAGTAAAAAATGAACCTGTGTTTAGAATTATGTCACCTTTCCCAACACTGCCAAATGCACAAGAAACTATACATAGCACCAAGTTGTATTAGCTTTGTTTTAAGGAAACACAACCTAAGGTTAGAAAAGATAAATGACTTGTCCAGCGGCACGTTCCACATCACTCAGAGTTAAAAATAGAATTGTGAACAAGTTAAATCCTTTTTGGCTTTTTAGTTTAAAATGCTATTTATAAGATGTCAGTGATTATCTGATTTTAGATCATGGCTATCTAAATTTTATTGCTTGCCAGGACTGGTAATGATTACAAGACATTAGTATTTTTGACTTGTTGAAAATAAGATTTTAAAAAGGGTCATTCAATTAAGAATGAGTTATGTTAGTCTGCCTCCAAAATCATTTGGCATGTCCTTTATAGTATACATACTGATTGAATAATATGAAATATTGAACATAAAAGGACAAGAAAAGTTTTAATTATGTGTTATTTGCATGTACCATTATCTAATGGATAATTTGGCTAAATTTGGCCATTTTATCTGTAGCCATTAGATATTTTAAGATATATGCTTAATCTTTCAACAGACATTTATTGAATATTTCATATGTGACAGGCACTCTTCTAAGAACTGAGAATAAAATACTGAACATAACCAAATTCTTGTTTTCATGAAACTTACATTATATTGGGAGAAGATTATACTTAGAAAATATATATAATATTATATGGTATATATGATACATTAGGCAGTGGTAAGTGCTCTGAAGAGAAAGATCAGAAATTAAAGTTGATGGAGAAATGGTCTTTTAAATTAGGGGATCAAGGCAGATCTCAGTTTGAATGTTTACTCTATATTTCCTCCATGTAGGAATGACAGAAAAATTAAACTGCATAAAGCCTTAATTATTTATCTCTGAAAGATTAACAAACACTTTTAGAGTACCTAACATTGTATCAGACACATGGTAGGTATTAAGTAAATGTATGATTTTTTCCACTTACTAAGGACTATCAAATGGGTATGCCTCTAGGTATAAGATCATGGGTCCAATAATATGACATTATACCTGAGACCTGAAGGAAGTGAAAGGTCTATAGATAGAGCAATATAGGTAGAGTGAACAAAGAGAGTATAACATTATCTGAAGTGGATCATGCATGGGATGATTGATGATAAGTTATGTGTAGTTGAAATGAGTGAGTGAAAGGGGACATTGTAAAATATGGAATCAGAGTAATAGCAGGGGAAAAGTAAATGTGAGACCATAGAACCTTGGTAAGGACTTTAGATTTAATTCTGAATGAAACAGAAAGGCATTGGAGATTTGTAAGCAGAGGAGTGAGATGATGAGATGATCTGACTTAAGTTTTCAAATAATCACTTGGGCTGTATGTGCAAAAGAGATTTGGGAGACAAGGACTGAAGTGAGATCATTTGGGAGGGCATTAAAAAGTCCATGTAAAAGATAATGATGGCAGATCCCAAATTGACCCACAGATTCAATGCAGTCCCTATAAAAACCCCAGCTTGATTATTTTCAGAAAGCCACAGGCTAATCCTAAAATTCGTATGGAAACACAAGAGTTTCAAAGTTGCCAGAATAATCTTGAAAGAAAACAAAGCAGACAGACCTACACTTCCCAATTTCAAAACTTACTACAAAGCTGTATGGTATTGGGAAAAAAAGGGTAGACATATGTAACAATGGAATGTAATTGAATGTCCAGAAGTAAAACTTTATTTTTATGGCTAGTTGATTTTTTTTGACATGTTGCTGAGATAATTCAATGGGGGAAAGAATAATCTTTTCAACAAACGATGCTGAGATAATTGGATAGTTGGATCCCATTTTGAAGGATCCAGCTTTGGATCCACACTTTGCACAAAAATTAACTCTAAATGGGTCATAGAGATTATAGACTTAATTGTAAGAACTAAAACTGTACAACTCTTAGAAGAAAATTTAGAAGTAAATCTTCGTGACCTTGGGTGAAGCAAACCTTTTACAGACAGAAAAGTCCAACCAAAAAATGAAACGAAATAAAATAATTTGGCCTCCATAAAAATAAAAAACTTTTGTGCTGCAAATGGCACTGTCAAGAAAGTGATGTGAATCCACAGAATGTAAGAAAATTGCAGATAATTTCTTTGACAAAGACTTTATACCCAGCATGTAAAAAGAAACACAACCGTGTAATTAAAAATTAATGAAGGACTGGAATAGGCCTTTCTCCAAAGAAGAATGGCTGATAAGCACAGAAAAAGGTACTCACTATCACTAGTTATTAGGAAGATGAAAATCAGAACAGCAGTGAGATAAGATTTCATACCTGCTATGGTGAAAAAAATATAAAATATAGACAATAATAAGTGTTGTCAAAGATGTGAAAAAAATGGTGCTCTCATACATAGCTTATGGAAATGTGAAGTGGTACAGCCACTTTGAAAACAACGTGGCAGTTTCCCAATAAGTTCAACATATATTTACTATATTACTGAGCATTTCTACCCCTAGGTCTATATCCAAGACAAATGAAAATATATGTACATGCAAAATCTTGTACATGAATTAAAGTTTGTACGAGCATTACTCATAATAGCCAAAAGGCAGAAACAACTAAAAAGTTCATTAACCAATGAAGGGATAAATTAAAATGGTATATGCATATTCTTGAATATTCAGCAATAAAAAGGAATGAAGTTCTATACATGAAATAACCTAGATGAACCTTGAAAACTTTTTGCTAAGTGAAAGAAGCTAGAAACAAAAGATCACATATTGTATGATTTCATTGATATGAAGTGCACAGAATAGGAAAATCTGTAGCAGAAAGTAGATTAGTGGTTGCTAGGCATGAGGAAGAGGGTGGAGAGGAATGAAGAGTGACCAGTAAATTGTATGTGTTTCTTTTGGGGGTGACAAAAACATTCCAAATTAGATTCCAGTGATGATTGCCCAACTCTGTGAATATAATGAAAAACAATTGTTTACTTCCAAATGGGTAAACAGTGTTGTACATGAATTATATCCCAATAAAGCAGTTAATACTTTTTTCTAAGAGATGATGATGTCTGGGACTATCTTGGGAATATTGAAGGTGATGGGAAGTCTGATTCTAGATGCATCAGGGTAAACCATGACATGGCTAGCATTTAACTATTTTTTATTTATAAAAAGAGAATTTCAAGTGGTTCTACTTAACATTTTGAAGATTTATTTAGAGGTTTTTGATGTTAGGACTGTGTGATGACTCCTAAGGCTTAGGACCGAGGAATTATAAATATGATCATGTCATTTACTGGAATCTAAAAGATTGAAAGTGGAGTAATTTGTGACTGGGATCAAGAGATTATTTTTAGGCATGTTAGCTCTACAGAGAGTAGAATATTACCAAGTGGATGTTCCAGTAAGCAGGGAGACAGCAGTTCCCTATTTAGGAGAAAGCGAGAGAAATAATTTGCTCTGACTGGACTCAAACATAGGTCATACTGTGACTAGGTAATGTTTTTTGCTCTTTTGGTAATATTCTTCCTCCAGAAACAGTCCATCTGTGCTGCCAATTAGATAAGATGTGACCAAGTCATCTTAATTCCTTACTAGAGAAATAAAGATCAAGATTTGAAAGTAGACATATGCCCTAAATTATTATTAGTCATTATATTTTATTCAACATGAGTATACTTTTTTTAATAAAGCACCTACTCCGTAATCAGGAGTAGGCTTTGGAAATTGCAAAACAACTATAAACCATGGTTGATTTCCCCAAAGAAATTGTGGTTTGGACAGAATAATAGTCTGGCTTGCGCAAAAAAAGTCAGTGACAACCAAATGACAGAAATATAAAAGTACTAAGGGACCAGTATAGGATGTGCAATAGACTAGTGAAACTTAAATGCCAAGATGAGTGGTTAAAATCTTAAGAACTATGCCTGAGAAGAGAGAGAGAAAACCACCCTGAACAGGCACAGTCAGAGAATGTTTATGAAATGAGACTTCTTCTAGGCTTCAAAACAGAGCAGATTTGAATACATTAGTGGAAGAGAGACAGATAATCAAAATTGGAGAAAACAAATGTGAATATTAGTGAAAAGACTGAATTGCACATTGGCTATTTAGAAAACAGTGAATAAAAAAAACACTATCCAAAGGCCAGTATCCCGGGAGCACAATATGTAATACACTTACTTGCATAAATGACCAGTCTGAATGGAGAAGAGAGTCCAATCAACTTCTAGTTTAAAAATAAAATAATAGTAACAATAATTTATAAGGTACATTCTTGTTTTTATGGACATGATCACAGGCTATATTTTACCATTTGTTGATAGGGCGTAACAATCATCCACATTGAATATTTTATGAGCACGCTATACTACGGACTATTTAAAATCAGAATTACCTTAAAGCATTACAAACTGCTTAGTGAAATAAAATAAGATTCCTGACAATACAAAACATTGCTAAATATCAAGTAATTGGCTTCAGTTCTTATCATAATACATGTATAGATGAGGGGACTCGGGAATAAAAAGAGGCAGGATAGTTCAACTTGACATATATTCAGGTCTATCCACAATTTAAATTCAGAAATTTGAATCCCAAACATAAACCATCTTATCCTGACACTTTTCTATTTTTATCTTGTTTGTCATGATTTGCATTCTACCCTTATTCTCTCTCTCTGCCTTCCTCAAATATACCACACGCAACCCTGCCCCCACATAAAAGAATAAGGGGTGAGAAAGGTTAGCACAATTATTACTGTTCTTTTATCTGCTTTTAACTGTACAGTCAATGCCTTGATGATAAACATCTACCTTCTTCATAGATGTGTGTTTTGTTTTCAGAATAGTTAAGATTGCAAAATACCTGTGTTTTATTTTTCTAGTTAGAGGGCAATTATCCATACATAAAAAGAAAACACGAATTCTTATTTTTTAACAAATCGTTTTAAGTTTAAGATAATTAAACTCATCTGTTTGGTTAAGTTTTATAAATTTTTAAATTTTATGGCTCTTTTTATGCTGGTTTTTAAAAGAAAATGGGTATTTTACACTATTTTTCACTCTGGACAAAGAAAAGTCTCTGTTATTTTTATTACTATCAAAATAAAGCAAAGCAAGGTGAGACATTATTTCCATTAAGTAAAGTCACTAAAGCACCAAATTAAGTAATTGAATTAAAGTAAAATGATATTGTTTTAACATTGTGTCCCCACTTTGCCTGCTAAGCATAGATTGACAGCTCAAAAGCACTTTGCTTAATGTTTTTTTACTCAAAATACAAAAACATAAAATTAAATATATGCTTTGAACTAGGCAAATATGACTATAGAGTCCTTTTAACATGATAATAAGTAATCTTAGGTGAGCACCATTCTGCTCTCTACTTTCATTAGTACAACTTTTGCATTATATATTTTAAAGTTGAAAAAACAAGTAATCATAGATGAATTGAAATGTTACGCAGATACATAGCTGCCTGTATGCTTGTGATATTGGCACAGTATATATTTTTTGCCAGTAGTGAAAATAATAGTCTTGCTGCTACTCTGGATTTTAGAACACAAGTTCTGGAGAAGAGGAAAGGGAACAATATTTGAGGAATATGCCATATGTAATATAATATATTGAAATGTTCATTTAAGAAACATGTATTCATTTTCTAATATGTGCCAAGTAATGTGAAAATGCTATAATAAAGGTTTTATAAAGTTATTTCTGAGTATAATAGAAGTATAAAAATATTAAAAGTATTGCTATCTTTAAAACAGTGGTACTTTGTGTTAACTCTTCTGAGAATATTAGAAAGGCTAATGATCATTCTCTCTAAAAGCAGTAGAGGGGATGGTATCATAGGCATAAAAACACAGTATTTCCCATGCGTTTTAGAAGTTCATAGAGGTTAATGCAACACAGAAGATATGATTTGGTATCCCCACCCAAATCTCATCTTGAATCATAGTTCCCCTAATCCCCACGTGTCATGGGAGGGACCTGGTGAGAGATAATTGAATCATGGGGGTGGTTACCTTCATACTGTCCTCATTATAGTGAGTGAGTTCTCACAGGATCTGATGGTTTTATAAGGGACTTTGCACCTCCTTTGCTCAGCACCTCTCCTTACTGCCACCATGTGAAGAAGGACATGTTTACTTCCCCTTCTGCCATAATTGTAAGTTTCCTGGGGCCTCCCCAGCCCTGAAGAACTGTGAGTCAATTAAGCCTCATTCTTTTATAAATTACTCAGGCTCAGGTATGTCTTTATGAGCAGAATGAGAAATGACTAATACAACAGATAAAGATACCACTATCTAATGAATGACTATGTATAGAAGAGGAGATATTTGTGGAGCTTTGAATATAGCCCTTTAATGTATTTTCCTCAATCTCATTCCTTCCTTAGGACCATTTTGACATATGAGATACAACAATCTTCTTCAGATCTTTGTGGGTGTTTGTCTATAGTTTCATATAACAATCTATGCAGTTATAGCAATTAACTTTTCCCCAAACACCTTATCATTGTTATTTAGGACTATAGAATTGCCCTTAAATCATTCTCACTTAAAATGTTACCTCCTTTTACTGCAATATACATGCCTAACTTAGAATCAGCTGCTTTTGCTGGTGGTTCCTTAAACATGTGTTATTTATAATACTATGTATGCCTGTGTTCCTTACTTCATTGTTAAGTCTTCCATGGCATAGATATTTACCAGGAATAAGAAGAATTGACTTTTATATTTGTGTTTATATATCATTTTAATTTACATTTTCTTATTATTGTTGAATATCTCATTAATTATTTGATATTTTCATTTCCAATTCTACTATGACCTATTATAGCTCTTATCTATTTGTTTTCATTTATTTGTCCTTTTTTAATCAATTCATATTAATTTTATCATGTCAGTTGTATTAAAAGTTTTCCTTTTATATATATTGGAAATAATTTCTTCAGTCCATCTATTGTCTGTTTTGTAATATTTTCAAATACCACCCCCTCGTTTAAAGTATTGAGAGCTGGCTGGGCGCAGTGGCTCAAGCCTGTAATCCCAGCACTTTGGGAGGCCAAGATGGGTGGATCACAAGGTCAGGAGATCGAGACCATCCTGGCTAATGCGGTGAAACCCCATCTCTACTAAAAAATACAAAAAAAAAGAAAAAACTAGCCGGGCGAGGTGGCAGGTGCCTGTAGTCCCAGCTACTCGGGAGGCTGAGGCAGGAGAATGGCGTGAACCCGGGAGGCGGAGCTTGCAGTGAGCTGAGATCCGGCCACTGCACTCCAGCCTGGGTGACAGAGCGAGACTCCATCTCAAAAAAATAAATAAATAAAAAAATAAAGTGTTTAGAGCTATCATTCCCCTTTCCTCTTTGTGACTTCTTGGTTTTCTTTATAATGTGTTATAGTTTGTTTTCTTTTTTTTCAAGTAGTTATTTAAATCATCTGAAACTTCTCTTCATATAATTCATGGATTAATCCCTCCTTCAACAAATCATGTATAACTAATTTCCCAAATATTATGTATTTTAAAATCTATTATTTAACCTTTGGTTTTAGATGCAAGCTTCTAAAATACAATTTTTGGTCTGTCTCTAGACTCTTGATGATTTGACTGTTGCTCCTTTTACAGTGCCAGCTTTGTATTCGTTAGAGCCACTCTTGCCTTATTTATTTATTTTCCATATGTTTTGGGTTATTTTATGCACTATTTCTTTCAGAGCTGCAAAGTTTATTTACACTGGAATTAGGCAAGTGATAATATTATTTATATTATTAGGAGAAACGAACAGCCTCCCATGACTAGAAATGTTTGCATCACTTGTTCAGAATACCCACTTTCCTAGTTAGTGTGCTTCATCCATCATCTTGAGCCAGTCCTCTAATAAGGCAATATTGATAAACCAAATTATCATTTGTTTTGTAAGAGTGAAATCAGTGCAAGACATGATATTCAAGCATGTTTTGCCTAAGTGCTGGGAAATATTGATGAAATATAACTTTGCCACAAAACTAAATTTACCTCTACTAATGCCAGATAGTTCATGACAAGAGACAGACATTATATCTTTCTTGGAGAGTGCTAGAAATATAGTGAAATATATATATTTTTAATTCACAGTATTCAGAATTCAGGTAGATTATCTTTCTTTTAGTGCAGGATAAAATAACCACATATATGCAATTGTGGTCATGGCTTTAATTTTGCTGTTATCACAAATTGATTATTAAGTTATTATCATTCGATATAGTCTGGCTCTTGTTCCCACCCAAATCTCATTTTTTAGCTCCCATAATTCCCTTGTGTTGTGGGAGGGAACCAGTAGGAGATGACTGAATCATGGGGGCGGGTCTTTCCCATGCTGTTCTCATGATAGTGAATGGGTCTCACAAGATCTGACGCTTTCAAAAACGAGAGTTTCTCTGCACAAACTCTCTCTTTGCCTGCTGCCGTCCATGTAAGATGTGACTTGCTCCTCCTTGCCTTCTGCCATGATTATGAGGCCTCCCCAGCCATGTGGAACCATAAGTCCAATAAACCTCTTTCTTTTGTAAATTGCTGAGTCTGGGGTATATCTTTATCAGTGAAAATGGACTAGTACATCATCACTTTTCTCTAAGTTTTTAGATATCAGCATATTTATAATATGGGCTGGTTTATACTGGTGTTATCAGCAAACACTACATTTTTGCAAGGATTCTCATGTTATATTAATGGATTTGAAATATTTTCTTATTTTCTTATAAATCTATTTTCTGGAGATATTTAAGCATTCATGTATAGATTTTGGTAAGCTTTAAAAATTAGACATTTTTCCATTTCTGGAACCATCCAATTGTATTCCTATTTGTTGCCAAATACAGGGCCCTCTTTTTCAGAGAAAATGGACTTTCAGAGAAAACAGCAATTCTGTAGTTCTACATGAGCCTATATGTGGACCAGTTTGTTGATATGTACTAAAAAATATAATAAACATTTTCTGTGTGTGCCAGTTTGAGTGGCATATGTTTAACCTGCATAAAAATATACATTCTGGTGATCCCTCTCAATTTTTCCAAATGCTTTTCAGCATATTTTCACTCTCAGTTGCCTGCATTTCTATAAAACCTTGGATTGCTTTACATAATCCTTCTTTGAAAAACCTGATTCATCCTCCTTTTATTATATTCCATGCATGCCTTTCATCACCCCAAGTCTCAGGGAGGCCTATATGGTTGGATATAATTCCTCTGTCTTAGAAGTTTAAATTCACCATGTCTCCTATGCTCAGTACATTAAGAAGTAAACATATTTTGCCTTAAGCTTCTACATACCATTTTTAAAGTTTCTCCTATGACGCATTGGGCTTTAACTCTATTGTTATTATTCTTTTCAGACCAAGGGAGGCAGTAAATCTAAAACAACTATCGGACCCACCTATTCTCCTGTGAAGAAAATTATCCCGTTAGTGGGATACTTTTTCTACTTGTCAGAGAGATTGTTATTCTTCACTGCTAATTCTTTATTTGAATCAAGGAGATCCCCTCCCTACCCTACCCAACTCCTAGAAATTAAAGATGCAAAAAGAAAACTATTTATTTCATTTATTGATTTCATTATAATGGAACAGTATATTTCTGTTTTATTTTCATGTCTTAATTTGCAGGTACTCCACTAGTTTAAACTGAGATGATTCAATAGCTGATGGTTATTTTTGTTACTATTGATTTGTTTCTTTTATATTCAAATATGAAACCTGGAACTCAATAAGTAAGAATTTTAAAACAGCTGCCAAATGTATGCTTGTCCTGAGGATACCCAGTCGTGGCAGGGTCAGCCTTGGACACTGTGCATGTGCACAATAGGACTGATTTAGGGTCACTAGGACCCTTCCTGAGTCCTTTCTCTGTTCTCCCCAACACCACCCACCTCTTCATTTGGGAACATTATGAAGGAAATCACTTAATTGGAGGTAAACTTGTCTGAAATAAATCAAAACAATTTTAAGGGCTTTGCCTCTGGAATGAGACTGCTAGATTTCAAATCCTGGGCCAGCACTTATAGTCTGAGTTATCCTGGATAATTTATGAACCTAATATAAAGCCCCTAATGCCAAAAGTTCAATCAAATGAGAGCAGGAGTATTATTCAAAATATTTATCCCTTGGTAAAGCCTAAGCTCTGATCCTTTCAAAGGAATGCTTTTCAGAACAGGATCCTAAGGATCCCTGACCAGTGAACCATCATGTATTTAGCAGTGGGGCGTTATGGGATCTGGAGCAGCTTAGGCACTGGTAGGATAGTTAGGGTGCTTGGACAGTGATTATTTAACTCAACTGGTGAAAAAGTATTTCAATGTTTTAACTGGTACAGCTGAAGTAGAGTAACCCAGAACCATCACTGCAATTAATTATTTACAGCAGATCTTTCCCAGACACTTTTTTTTTTTCCTAAGGAAAAAGAAGGGCAATGACATCAGAAAATGTTAAAGGCAGGACATAACCGGGACCACTGGAAAGGGAAACAAGAATTGAAACCCCCCAAATACTTGTTGCCTAATTCACAGATAATCAGTGGTCATGGCACCAGCAATATCACATTCCATAGGCTGTTCCAGGGGCAAGATCCTTCTTGAGCCTCGCCTTCTTTTGTGCCTGTCTGACAGCGACTCCCCAGGATTCTCATAGATTTTGTGAACTACCAATTATCCATCTACTAAAAACCTTTTCTACCTAAGTTAACCAGATTTATGTTTGGTGCAAAGGTAATTGCATTTTCCCCATTACTTTTAATGGCAATTACTTTTGCACCAAACTAATAATTTTTCTGATTTACAACTGAGAGGATTATTTAAAAATCTCGTACCAGGACTGGATTCTGGTGTTGATACACCTTAATGTGTAGAGTTGAATTCCTGAAAGGCTACCGTTCTTGGGTAGAAAACTGAAAAGAAAAAAATCAATATTTGGTTAAATTATGACATTCTACATTTGAAATAAGAGCAATATCTTAAAGAACTTGTTAGAAAAATATCAGCATGTAGCAGTGTGTTGATTAATTCTAATGGCCGTCAATAAAAATTTTCAAGATAGACCCAAGTTCAGGACACAAGGAACCAACAAAAGGATGGTTTTAATAATAGATGACATTTCTCCCTGTCACTGCTATCCAAATTGACTACAAGATTGATAATTTGATTGTTTGCATTGTGGAAAATAGTCTGTAATACACATTTAAGATCTGATATTCTGGGGTGGAAATATAGAAGAATTCTCAAAGGAAAAATTACTTATCCTCTGAGATAAGTAAAAGATAAATCTAAACTCTTAAACCGCTTGCAATACCTCTGGTTAACACAGTGATTTCAACTTTGGCTGCTTATTGCTTTTTAAAGAATAATTATGCTTTGTTACCAGCCCCTGAAATTCTTATTTAATTAATTTATTTCAGAAAGTGGATTAGGCATTGTTTCTTAAAAACATCTCTAGGTAATTTTTGAGAAATGATTTCTACTGAAGAAGTCTCTGGGATTCAGGCTAAAGGACAGAATCATATTCCAGGTTTTAATTTATCTCAGTTTAAAGCCATCGCTTTGTGAACTAGAGAGTGATTAGTGTACAAAAGCTTGCTGTGAGGCAACAGAAATTCCTACACTTCAAAGCTACATATAAATATAATCTTTGGATGGATTTCTAGCCAACCAAATAAACCCAAAGCAAATATATTGGAAGCCTATTGAGGTTTTTAAGATAACCACATTGAAATGAATAAATCTAAATCTCACAGACTAGAACCTGAGATATTTAATTCCTAAGGCAATCTCCAATTCCCTAAATTTACCTCAAAATCAAAGAGAATGCTAACACTTTGATTCCTTTGGAAGGGGAAAGTGTCATAATGCCCCTCCCAGATATGGCCACAAAGGAAAAATGGACCAAAGTTAACCACAGATGCTAGAAGCTTGGACTACTCTATTGGGTGACCAAGGAACCCCCTTCAGTGCTAAGAGAGACTTTTCACTGTGCCTTTGGATCCAACAGGATATGTGTTCTGTACTACTGAACATTATGCATTGTTTCTCATTCTTGTTTTTTATTTATGTTATTTTTTGTTGTTGTTGACCCTTTTATCAATGATGCATATTTCAGTCAGAGGTTGCTGGGCCATGAGGATCTGCATCCATGCTTAACAGAAATGTCAAAACAATATCTACCTAACCTTTGAGCTAGATGCAAATCTCAATTAGTTTTATTTGTTAAGATGTTAATGATTTTCATAGAGGAATGGATTTAAAAAAAATTTTAAACAAGTAAAGCTATGCATAAATATTGAGTTCCTGATATCAATTATGCTTTTCCACATTAAGGAACACCAATATCATTTGATAATTAAACACAGAGTAACAGGTAGGCCTGAATGATGTAAGGGCCCTGTCTTCCTTGTGAACAATTGGCTTAGAAGAGGACATGTAACCTAATTCTGACTAAATAATTTCAAGGAAAGTGTATTAGTTCATTTTCATACTGTTATGAAGAAATATCCAAGACCTGGTAATTGATAAAGAAAAAGAGGTATAAAGTACTTACAGTTCCACATGGCTAGGGAGGACTCACAATCATGATGGAAGGTGAAGGAGGAACAAAGGCACATCTTACATGGTGGCAGGCAAGAGAGCATGTGCAGGGGAACTGCCCTTTATAAAACCGTCAGATCTCATGAGATGTTTCCACTATCATGAGAATAGCACAGGAAAAAACCACCTCCATGATTCAATTACCTCCCACTGGGTCCCTCCTAGAACATTTGGGGATTATGGGAACTAAAATTCAAGATGAGATTTGGGTGGGGATACAGTCAAACCATATCAGAAGGTTTGCATGAGCCTTTCAGGAAGCGTTCTTTTTCACTCTCACAAAAGAGCAGTCATGAGCAATCAACTTAAGAAAGTGCTCTGCCTCTGGATTAATGTACATAAATTAATTTCCTATTATTTAAAGCATAAATATTAATAATTTAGATTGGACAATTTGGGCTTGGTGTTTTTGAATAGGTTTTCTTTTAACTGTAGCTGAGATGGACATAAGGACCGAACATGAACAAAGGAACAGAAGCAAAATATCAATTGTGTGGGAGTCCAAACTTTATTCATTGTTTCCTCTTATAGTCTCTGATATGTATTATATCATGGTGCATGAAACTGGAAAAGCTGGCCAGGGCCTAATCTCAGGGGATTTTTTATGCTATGTTAAGGAGTTGTAATCATCCAGTTGGAAATCCAGTGCCATTAAAGTGTTTTAGGGAAGTGAAATGGAAAGACTGGTACTCAGATATATGTGGAGTAGAACAAAAGGTGAAAATGAGAGCAGAAAATAGAATGGAAGCAAAGCCGTCTAATGAAGCCTATTGCAATAGTTAAATGTAGTTTGGGGAATAAATACTGAAGAATGGAGCTATTGCTGTACAAGCACACAAGCATACTTGGTGATATAATGTTTGTATCATGCAATTGTGTTGTCTCTCCAAGGAAAGTATTTATTTATACATTTTATCAAATTCAATTAAGGAAGAATTCAAATTGACTAGTTAAATTGAATTTATTGCTTTCTTAATAAATGACTTTTCAGGTTTCCTCATAAAGACGCTTAAAAATGATGGAATTAGAAGCACTAACATAGAAAATAAAAAAAAATGATTTAACTTTTTAAAACATCACTACAGCTGATGTTTTGTCAATGTGCCTTTCAAAAGTATAGTTTGAGACCCATTATTAAACACTTCTGCTGGTGAGCAAGAGGTTGGGCTATACATCTTGTTTGCATCAGCAGTTAGTTTCATCTATTTTGGGACACAGCATCAAGCACTACAGGGAATGGCAAGAGCATTCTCCTGAAATATATGGCACTTGCTGTAGATAGACCGAAAATGGAATATGGTCAATAGAGAGAAGAGTTACCTCCACTTATTACTTAGTTACCCTGGTTTCAATTACCCTAGTTTCAGTTTCCACGCGTTACTCCATCCCTTAACTATTTGTTCATTATCATCATAGAATAATTAAGACAGTTTATGAACCAGATACATTTAGGCTTTCTTTGAGATTTTCTGAATGTTGCTTTACTTCTCTCACACTGGGTTTTCTCATATACAAAATGTGGCTTAATTATCTGTATTCTTATTCTTGCACAAGGTAGGCACTCATTAAAGGGAAGTAGCTTTTTAAAAAAAATTACCATTATTATTATATTTATGTTTACATCAACCATTACTACTACTACCGAGAGCTAGAGATCAGGTATTTTCTAAGCAAATCAATAAATGACCAAAATTTCAAGATTGTTTCTTATATGCTTCAACACAAATAATTTGAGTTTTAGCAATTCTTTTGGATTCCTGGATGCATTTCACATAAGGAAAAATTATGATCAGGGCACCAGACCCAATCTATGAAAGCCACTCTCCCCCGTGATGTGATTTACTTACAAATAGTGCTATCTGAGCAGTAAATAACCATGATTTATTGGTAAGATGTTTCTTTTAATTTATACGAGGGCACTATTAGAGAGAGGTTTGCTGCATGCATCCTGGTGAGGAATCCAGCAGAGAACTATCTGACAAAAGGCCGGATTCAGGGAAGGTATTAGATCAAGAGGGAAGAAGGAGACAGCAGGGGAGCAACTCAGATGGAAGGTTTTATGTCAGCAAGTATAAGAGATCCAGTGTGGGCAGTGGCAGGGGTAGGGAAGCAGGGGTTTGTTCAAAAGTTGGAACAGCTTGTTTATGGCTCATACAATATTGAATTAGTAGTTTTGTGATATCTAACAAACGAACAATTCCAAAAGTGATTGGTCATCACTTTTCATCATTGCCATGTTACCTTAGTTGGTGAAATTGTTATGTACATTTAAGTGGCAATATCCTGCCCTTTTTCTTATTCTTGACAAAATTTGATACTGAGTTTCATTTCCCGAACTTTCCCTCTAATTTTCACAGAACAAGATTTATGGTGTTGAAATCATTTGCAAGGACTGGTTATTTTCTTGCTGCAAATTCCTTGAATTAATTAATACAACGAATGCTGATCAAATTAGTGCTAAATTTCTTGCATATAAAAGTGGTTCTTCTTGTTCGTTTATGTCCTGTTTGGAAAAATGGATCTGTAGTACCCACAATATATACATCTGTGTTTAAATTTGAGTTTAGCTGCTTATATATTTGATTGAAAGTGGAAATCCTCATGTCCTCTTCCCAGTATGTAAGAATATTAGCAAATAACTATCATTTAATTTACTATCCGCATCCTCTGTTACTAGTCTAGTCATTCATCCTTCTTATTTAATGCTTTTCTGTAGGCAACAATGTTTTTGCAAAACTTTCTGAAAAGTGATGGAGCTGCATTTTAAAATGGCATCTTTGCTTCTGTATATGTATTTCTCTATATGTTCGTACCTAGGCCTCCACCAACTCACTTTTGGCAATTGCTTTGATTATAACCGGATTGAGTTTTAACTGGGAAGCAGCAAGAAATATTTTTGAGTCATAAAACTGCTATCTTACATATCAGTACTGAGTTGAAGAAAAAATAAATCATTTTCATTCATTTGGAAAGAAAATAAATGATTCTGTTGAAAGTTGTACTTGCAGGACTTAATATACTCAACCATTGTTACAAAAAGGTGAGGGAATAGATGTAATAAAATAAATTTAGGCTTTGGACTGAGAGATTTGAATGTAATTCCAATCTCAAGCACTTAGAAGTTATATAATTTTTAAAGGCCAGTACTTAATTTATATACTTTTAAAAATCAATAACATGGTAAACTTTAATATTTCATCCTGTGGATTAGAAATGATGCATGTAAAGTGTTTGGCAAATAGTGGCATTATTATTGTAAGTATTATTTACAAACAGATGATTAAGTAAGAAATTAATGCTCCTTAGAGAGTAATATTTCTAAGAGAAACACTACTATAAGATTATGTAATGCAAGCATATTTTTTTATTTTGTTACAAAATCACACATGTTTACAGCATATACTTAGCAATAATTCATAAGTGGTTTATTATTGCCTAAGACAAAGTTACCACTTTTCTTAATCTTTGAGTTTTTGAAGTATTCAGATGAGTAAAAGACTATAAGTGTGATGGTCTGCAAGAGTAACACATGGAAGGAATAAAGTATGCTATAGGCATTATCATATTATGTGCTCTTGAATATTCCTTGCCTAGGATATGAGCATTTCTTTGGCATGAAATGTGACTAACAATGCCAATAGCACAAGGAAAGGCTATATTCAGTATTCTGTGGCTAATACACCCTGGTCACTATTTCAGAGATTCTGAAACCAGTACAGATTCTATTGTGAGCCACATAAGAAATATTAGAATTATTGATATCTATTTCACCAGTTAAAAATTTAGCTCTGTCAAACACTAAACATCTGTTATCTGATAACACTTAAATAGTATTCAGGGAGATTGATCATCCAGTGACAAGTTGAAATCCCTGCACTTTTGCATCTTATTCTCAATATATTTCTCTGTGGATATTGAAGCAGAGCCTGTTTTTAAAGATTTATCAACCTAAAACATGTTGATTGCTTATGTCATTTGAAATATGTATTTTCTTAATTAGATAATCATACAAACAAAAGGAAATTTAAAAGATCATTAGTTTAGAGATCTATATCCAAATATATCATCTAAGCCATTGATTCCAATCTTTGTTCATGTATGGGGAAACTTTTTTAAAGTGAAAATCATTCATAAACATCTGTAGTATGATACTATTTTTGGTAACTATTGATTGACAAAATACGTAATAGAAAAAAGCTACTATAAATTTAAACATTTTAAGTAAGTTTACATTAATCGCAGTAAATTCTCAATGCATTAAAAAATAACATGAATTAAATATATTCATTCCCTAGAGGTAATACCCCGTTTACATTTTTTTTTTTTTTTTTTTTGAGGTAGAATCTGGCTCTGTGACCTAGGCTGGAGTGCAGTGGCGCGATCTCAACTTACTGCAACTTCTGCCTCCCTGGTTCAAGTGATTCTCCCTCCTCAGCCTCCCAAGTAGCTGGGACTATAAGCACACGCCACCACACCCAGCTAATTTTTGTATTTTTAGTAGAGATGGGGTTTCGCCATGTTAGTCAGGCTGGTCTCAAACTGCTGACCTCGTGATCCACCTGCCTCGGCCTCCCAAAGTGCTGTGATTACAGGGGTGAGCCACCGTGCCCTCCGTTTACATATTAATTCACATGCCACAGGTAATAATATCTCCATGACTGCCCATAACCCACAGCCCCACATTGAGAACTAGGGTATAAACCAGACTTTTAAAATGAGTATCAGTAGAGTCTGAATAATCTTGTTATTTCAAAGTATTTTGTAATTTACTCTGGAGGAAATTATCCTTTATAGTTCTAATTATAAAATCAAGGAATAACATTTTTTTCCGATAATAAACTTTGTTTTTACCTGAAGGCTATCATACATACATACATACAAAAGTACACAGCTCATAAATAAATTTTAATAAAATGAACCCATCAGTTAATCACCATACTGATCACAAATTAGCAACACCCTAGAAGCCCTTCCTTAACCTCTTTCAGTTACTTAATTACTGCACCTATCTGTATCTTCAAAGTTAATCACTTTTCTCACTGGTAATATTATGAGTAAGTTTTACTTGTTTTAAAATTAGTATAAGAAACACAGTATATCATTTAGTATATGACCTCCTTTGTCCACTTTTGTGTTTTCAAGATTCATCCATGTTGCTATGTCAGTAGTCAGTACTTAGTTTATTATTGTATAATATACTTTTGTATGAATATACTTTATGATATTATTGATGGATATTGGTTGTTTCTAGTTTGTGTCTATTATGAATAAATACTGTGACGCACATTCATGCATTCTAGTTAATACTTTTATTGCATATATTTCAAGTAGGTCTGTATCTCAGAATGGAATTTCTAGATTATAGTTATTATATATGTTCAGCTTTAGTGTATACTGAGAAACAATTTTTCAAATTGATTTGTATGGACCTTCACTTCAACCAACTGTCTATAAAAATTCCTGTTGCTTTCAATCCTTGTCAACTATTGGTTTTTTCCTTTTTCTTTTATTTTAGTAATTTGGATAAGTAGATAACCCTATCTCACAGTTTCAATTTGTATTACCTTGCAGAATAATAAGTCTAAACAATTTTAAAATACATGTATTTGTAATATGGATATCCTCTTGAATAAAGGCCTACTTAAGTTATTTACTCATTTGAATAATGACTGCTTTCTATTTTTTATTGATTTGTAGATCTTTAATTATTTATACACATGAGTTAGATTGAGCAAATATCCTCTCCCTTTTGAATTGGCTTTTCAGTTGTCTTCATGTTGTCATTAGGTGAGATATTCTTAATTTTAATACAGTCCAACTTACAATTCTTTTTGTTTTATGAATAACATCTGTTTTGTCCCTTTAGAAATTTCTGTTCACTCCATTGTTTTCAAGATAACTTTCTGTATTATCTTCTAGATACTCTTCTTCATTGATTATCTTTCCCCTTTAGTTCCATAATCTGCCTTAACATTACTTTCTATGGTTTGAATTCTTGGTAATTACCTCCTCAAACATTGCCTTTGCTTCATTATCTCCTTTCTTCATGGGACTATGCTTCTATGTTTGTCAGACCTTTTCTTACATTGTTTTCTCAGTGTTTTTCAACCTATTTTCTTCCTATGCTTCAAACTGAGCATTTTCTCATGTGCTATCTCCATTTCACCTTCTTGTTAATCCCACCTATCAAGTTCTTTATTTCTGTTGCTTTATTTTTAAATACATGTATGTGTGTGTGTGAGGATGGATAGATAGATAGATAACATTTAATTTTTTAAACTAACAAGTGAAATAACAGAATTCCAACTCACATTACTTAAACTTGATATTCTATTTAATTAAGTCATCTTTATGAATTATTTTCAAGGACTTTGGGCTGCTTTTCTCTTTGCATCTCTCAGTATGAATGATAGTGTAGGCATACCTGTACTCATTCCTCCTTTTATTGTGCTTCACCATATCATGTTTCACAGATGTTGCATTTTTAAAACAGATTAGAGGTTGGTGACAGCCCTGCATCAAGGAAGTCTATCAGTGCAAGTTTTCCAAAGTATATGCTAATTTTGTGTCTCTGTGTCACATTTTAGTAATTCTCTCAATAGCTCAAACTTCTCATTATTATTACATCTTTTATTGTGATCTGGGATTAGTGATCTTTGGTGTTACTATTGTAATTGCTTTGGGGTGCAATGACCTGCATCCATATAAGACTGCAAACCTGATCAATAAATGTATGTGTTTTGACTCTTTCACCAATTTGTCATTCGCCCATCTCCGTCTCTCTCTCCTCAGACTTACCTGTACCCTAAGGCCCAAGAAAATTCAAATTAGGCCAATTAATAACCATACAGTGGCCTCTAAGTGTTCAAGTGAAAGGAAGGGTTGCATTGCTTTTACTTTAAATCAAACTGTAGAAATGATTAAGCTTAATGAGGAAGGCATGTCGAAAGCTGAGAAAGGCTGGAAGTTTTTAGCTAAATAGTAGCCATGTTTTGAATGCAAAGGAAAAGTTCTTGAAGAAAATTAAAAAGTTTTACTATGGTAAACATGCAAATGATAAGAAAGCAACAGTCTTACTGCTGATACAGGGAAAACTTTAATGGTCTGAATAGAAGATCAAATCAGCCACAACATTCCCTTAAGTCACAGCATGTAGACCAAGGTCCTAACTGTTCAATTCTATAAAGACTGAAAGAGGTGAGGAAGCTGCAGAAATTTGAAAGCCAACAGAGGTTTGTTCATGAGGTTTAAGGAAAGAAGTCATGTTCATAACATAAAAGTTTAAGGTGAAGCAGCAAGAGCTGATGTAGAAACTCCTGCAAATTATCCAGTTTACTATTATTCTACAGTAAACAAGCATATGCCATCTTCAACTTTCATTACAGGTGAAGAGAAGTCAATGCCTGGTTTGAAAACTTCAAATAATAGGCTGATTCTCCTGTTAGGGCCTAATAAAGCTGATGACTTCAAGTTGAAGCCAATCCTCATTTGCCAGTCTGAAAACCCAGGGGCTTAAGAATTAAGCTAAGGAATTAAGTTGTCTGGGCGTGGTGGCTCATGCCTGTAATCCTAGTACTTAGGGAGACTGAAGCAGGAGGATTGCCAGAGCTCAGGAGTTTGAGACCAGCCTGCACAACACAGTGAAACCCCGTCTCTACTAAAATAGAAAAAATTAGCTGGGTGTAGTGGTATGCACCTGTAGTCCCAGCTACTCAGGAGGCTGAGGTAGGAGAATCATTTGAACCCAGGAGAGGGAGGTTGCAGTGAGCCGATATCATGCCACCACACTCCAGCCTGGGTGACAGAGTAAGACTCTGTCTCAAAAAAAAAAAAAAAAAAGAATTAAGTTAAATTTACTCTTTTACTCTTCCTGTACTACATAAATGAAACATAAAAGTCTGGATGACAGCCCATCTGTTTACAGCATGGTTCACTGAATATTTTAAGCCCAGAATTGAGACCTACTACTCAGAAGAAAAGATTCATTTAAAATGCACATAATCAACCAAGAGTGCTGATGGAGATCTACATGCCTGCTACCACAACATTTATTCTACAGCCCAATTTTTACTTTCAAGTCATATTATTTAAAAAATACATTTCATTATGCTATAGCTCCCGTAGATAGTGATTTCTCTGATGGTTCTGGGCAAAGCAAATGAAAATCTTCTGTAAAGAATTTACTATTCTAGATGCTGTTAAGAATGTGGTGATACATGGGAGGAGGCTGATACATCAATATTAACAGGAGTAACTAAATTGCTGCAATCTCATAATAAAATTTGAATACATGAGGTGATGCTTATAAATAAGCAAGGAAAGTGGTTTCTTGAGATAGATCAACTCCTAGTGAAGATGATGTGAACATTGTTGAAATCACAATGAAAAATTTAGAATATTACCTAAACTTAGTTAGTGAAGCAATGACAGGATTTGAGAGGATTGACTGCAGTTTTGAAAGAAGTTCTACTGTGAGTAAAATGCCAGGAAAGAGCATTGCTGCTACAGAGGAATCTTTTGTGAAAGGAAGAGTCAACTGATGAGCAAATTTCATTGTTTCATTGTCGTGTTTTGAGAAACTGCCACAGCCACCTCAACTATTAGCAACTACCACCCTGATCAATCTGCAGCTGTCCACATCAAGAAAAGACCCTCCATCTGCAAAAAGATTATGACTTACTGAAAGCTCAGATGATTGTTAAGCTTTTTTTAAGCAAGAAAGTATTTTTAAATTGGTGTATGTACAGTTTTTAGACATACTGCTATTGCACTTAATAGACTATACACTACAGTATGGTTTAAACATAACTTTTATATGCTCTGGGAAACCAAAATTGTGTGACTCATTTTATTATGATAGTTGGTGGTCTGGAACAAAACCTGCAATAACTCCGGAAATACAGGTATGCTTGCATTTTTCATATTTTATTTCATTATTGCTTTACTTACTTGTCTCTACCAATAGAGTGTATAGCCATCCAAGGTCAGAGGCTATGTTTTATTTATCCTCATTTCTGGCATATAGTTGAGGCTGAACACATTTACAGAGTGAATAAACAACAGAGTTTCTTACAACCCTATGTTTAACTTGTGATTCAAATCAAAATTCCACTTTTTTCCTTTCTATAGCTTTGCCCAAGCATTTCACAGGCAGGATTAGCCTAGTTGTGTCATATATATATATACACACACACACATACACACACACACACACACAGTTAATATGTTAATATATAGTTAATATATAGTTTATATATATACAGTTAATAATGTCACTTATTAAAACTAAATGTACTGAAGTTTTATGTATATCCATTTATTGACAGTTTTTTAGCCTTTCCTGACATAAGACATGCATTGGGCTTTTTTAGATTTTTTTTTTTACATCCATTATTATAATAATTATATTACACCCATTGATGTTTTCTAAATTTTCACCACCAAGTTATGTACTGAAAGGGTTCCTGTAAGTTAGTTGTATTTTTTTCATTAGGGCAACAATAATAGTGATATGATAAATGCCATCTTAGTGATATTCTAATATCATTTTTCAATAATAATATAATGAGTGACCATGAAGGGCATAGAAACCTAAACAATATTATTGTTTAAACATGAGCAATTTTTTAAAAATAGTTTTGCTTGTATAGGAGAAGTGTTTGACATAACATTTTTTGTTGTTCTTATAATTACAACTGAATGAAATTTTCTGGGGATTCCCTTGACATTCATTAGTGCTTCTGGGGCACAAATACCCTTTTATGATAATCAGGAATTACTTAGTATCTTAGATTTATAATGCTAAAATGTTTTTAAAAAATTAAGGAACCTAAGTTTTTTTCATTTTTTACTTCAAATTAAGATACTGTTCTCCTTCATTTTGTCTGCTTAAGGCAAACTTGGAAAATGCTGTTTGTTTGTATATAATCGCCATCATCATCTAACATCCAAATCCTTGATATATCATGTGTTTTGGTATGTGTGTTCCTTCTAAATATTGAAACTAAGATGAAATGACATCTGTATTCAAAGCAAAATATAAAATTAACAAAAACAGATCAGTAATACTATGTCAATATATCACTTCTGGTTACTCAATATGGCCAGGATTTGCTTCTCAAATGTCAGAATAAAAGAAATGTGCCTATCATGCGCAAGTGATTTCATTAAAACATGCCTATGTGTTCATGCTTTGAAAGACACTCACCTACATGGTCCCTGTTCAAATAATTACTTCCCGAGTGCACATGAGGCTAGACTTCACCAAGAAAAATCACCAAGAGAAATAGGAACTTCAGTATGCTAATAGACACCATGTTTTCACATTTGTGTTTCTTGTGTTAAGCAAAGAGTGACTGAGACAGGTGTCTCAATTGATAGACGTTTATTGAGCCAAAGTTTGAGGACTCATCCAGGAAAAACACAGTCACAGGAGCATCTGTGACCTGTGCTTTTCCGAAGAAGATTTGGGGGAACTTCAGTATTTAAAAGGGAAACAAGAAGAAGAAGAGAAAAGAGGGAGGTAGGTTAGGCAGTGACACAAATTGTTACATTTTTGTGAGGCTCTTAGATAAGGTAAAAATGCAAAAAGAAGGAATAGAGAAAAAGTCAATTATGAATTTGTCTCAGGGTAGGTGGAGGGATGATTTCTGGTCCTGTCCTTGTCCTGTACCTGTGAAGATAAGCTAGTAATGGTGAGATACAACAGAACTCGGGTTTATGTCTAGTTTATAGGGGGGTATGTATTCTAAAAGATTTAGGGGCTCACAAGGGGCTCTCAATTATTCCTAGTGAACGATTTGTGAGAGAGACTATGTGGGGAGATACGTGGCCTTATATCCTTGTGGGAACCTGGCTTGTGGATGAGGCTATGACACAGGGTTGTGAAATTACAGCTGTCTGGGAACAAAAGGAAGGCAGTATTGTGTGACTCATTTTCCAAGCTTAACTTTCCCTTTTATATGGTGAGTTTTGGGGCCCCAAGGTTCTATTTTTTCACACTCACTACTTATAAATTTCTATAGCTGGGTTTTAAAATGATTCAAGTCTTCATCCACTTAAAAGATTGTTTAACTTTTAACACCTAGTGTCATTTTGTTTCAGGTATTTACCTTGGTAGATTTTATACTATGATTCAATTAAAACCCTTCAATTATTGGTGAGCCCAAACAGCTCAGCCACTGAAAGCATAAATGCTTAAGATATTATTATATTTGCCAAGTGGTCAGAATTCTTCTTTTTTATTTGTTTGGTTTTGTTTTTGCTGTTCTATCATAATGCATCTACAATGTACACACTTAGAAATTAATATGTACTGCGGTGGAAAGTTAAGAAAGTAGGGGTTGGTTGGCATATGCTAATACTACAACTTATATAATGTAACTCATATAATAATAATATATCTTCTTGTACTATTACCACAACTGTTCATTAATTAAACATTACTCATTATCATTGTTATGCATTTTTCTTTATAACTTTAGCATGTTTCAAAATTACTAGTGTGACTTGAAAACTAAAGTAAAAAATGTGTTATTTAAAAAGGATTTTTTTACAATTTAGTACACATTATTTTTATCCTATTTTGCAAGCTGCTTGAGGTATGTTTTTTGAATGGAGAATCCATCATATGATAAACACAGAGCTTCACAGGCAGAATTTCCTTAAATGACTTATAGGTCTGACCTGGAACTGTTATTCTCCTTCGCCCTCAGAGAAGTGGGTGGCTAGATGCTGCAGATATGTTTCTTCTGGCAGCAAGATAGACAAAATGAAGAGGGACCTTCTCAGTGCCATTTCTGCAGATGGCAAGAAATGTAAGCAATAGCTGGAACTCATTGCTATATTACAAGGATCTGAGTGTAGCCTCAAAGGTGCTCTCCCACATGGACATTGATTTCCACAGTCTGCACCTGCTTTGGTGTATGTGGCATTAGTTTTCCCTGTAGTCGTTGTTCTCTCCAGGAGCACTAAAGGAATTCTGTGAGAATAACAATTACTGGTACCCATACTCAGACTGTCTAATTCAGTAAGTCTAGGTTGAGTTCCAAGAATTTGTAATATTAACAGAGTCCTAAGGTACTGCCGCTGCTGGCCTGAGCACTTTAGAACCACTGCCTCACAGAATGTTTTGAGGTCATAGGTTATTTCTGAAGATTGTCATAAATTGCTCTGTGTTAGGCTCCTGAAATTTTATGTACTGGTGAAATTTCAAGTGTTCCTATCAAAGGAGCACTCTCACAACACATATATGCATCCTTGCAATACTTTGAGTCTCACCGTGACACTACAGTATTGTTTACTCTTCTCTGTATTGAATGACTAGTTGTGATTCCTGAAACTTTTCCTAGAAATCTAACTACACACTGGTTAAGCTTTCTTCTTGTCTTTCTATTTACTTCTTTTCAAGACAGCATTAATGAGCATTCTAGATTCCTGTCCAAACTTCAAGAAATGAGAATTGTTTCCTTTCATAAAGAACTATGCTATTTAGAATAACCTCCTGCTTAAAAAGCTGTAAAAAGCTATATAAATTACCGAATGGAATAATAAAAAGATGCAAGATAAGACAAATAGGGAAAATAGAAGTATATAACCTAAAGTGGAAAAATTGAAACCAAATAAGAAGCAAAACAAATTTCAACCATATATCATATGGACAGTGACAAAAAATTACGTCCACACACACATACAAACCCAAAAATAGATTTCAAGGGGGAAAAAAGCTTTACTATAAATAAGTTGGAACACTTTCTCAATATAACAATGTTCTCAGAATTATATAACAATTTCATATTTGTATATTTTAAACAATATGTCTTCAAACCACATAAAGCAAAATTTGACCAAAAAACCCCACAATTCTAATCAGGAATGTAATAAACCTCTTGCAATATATAATAGAATAAGAAGATAAAAATAAGTAGGAAGCTACCATCCCCAAAAGTGACAAAATAAGAACCTTCAAACATTCTATTTTCTATGAAAGTGTGGTAAGAACCAATGTTTTCAGTTATTTGCAAATTAACCAAGGCTTGCAGCAATCTGGAGAGCATTTATCAAGAAGAATGGATGAATGTCAATGAGACCAATGAACTTTGTGGCATTTTAGCTTGTCCTATAACCACATTCCCTATCTAGCTCTGGGGAAGCCTTGAAAAGCAACAGCCCCCAGTAAATGGAGAAAACTAGAAGTATGACAGTCACTGAAGAGACGAGAACAGGTTGGGAACCTTTCAATGCCTCACTCCAAAGCAAGCATCGTTCTCTGACATGTGTGGTCATTCTCTGGAAGACTCAACTTGAAAGGTTGTTGTTTTATGACTCAGTCCACCCAGTACAAAGCCTTTTCCCCAGGGGTGTTTGTTGAAAACAGTGAGAGGCAATTGTTTACACTGGGAGCTCCTGAAGGCTGTGGATACAAATTGAGGCAGATAATAGGCTAACCAAAAAAGTGAATATTTTCCAATGCATTCTATGAGTATTACCAAAAACAGATGAAGATGTCACAAGATAAGAAAACTACAGATCAACATTTTATAAATACAGATGTAAAAATTCTCAACAAACTTAATTCTGCACCATGTAAAAAGGATTATAAACCATGTTCATATAGAATTTAAGCCAGAAATGCAGTCTGTATCTGAAATTCAACATAATACATGAATGTAATATCAACTATTATCTCATTGTAATATGAATCATTGTAATACACTATACTCATGGGATAAAGAACAAAACCCACTGTATTAGTCAGTTCTCATGCTTCTAATAAAGATGTATCCAAGACATAATTTATAAAGAAAAAGAAGTTTAATGGACTCACAGTTCCACATGGCTAGGGAGGTCTCGTAATCATGGTGGAAGGTGAAGGAAGAGCAAAGGCACATCTTACATAGCTGCAGGCAAGAGTGAATGTGGAGGGTAACTGCCCTTCAGAAAACCATCAGATTTCATGAGGCCCATTCACTATTACAAGAACAGCATGGGAAAAGCCAGCCTCCACTGGGTCCCTCTCATGACATGTAGGGATTATGGGAGCTACAATTCAAGATGAGATTTGGGTGGGGACACAGCCAAACCATATTACCCACATGATCTCTTTGATGATAAAAAGTACTGAAAGAACTGGCAATAAAAGAGAATTTCCTCAACCTGGTAAAAATCACCTCCTGGGAAATTCAGCAAGTAAATGGAAGAAAAGATATCCAGATTGGAATAGAAGTAACATTACCTCTCACCTCTCTTTGCTGATGATATAATTGTGTTTATAGAAAAATCCTAAAAAATTTACACACACACACAAAGCCAGCTAATGAGTTTGGCAATATTGCAGTATTCATGATCAACATATAATAATTCTATTTCTATACACTAGCAAAGAACAGTCTAAAAATGAAATTAATAAAATTAATAGTATCAAAATGACAATATACTTAGAAATATATTAAAAAATAAATGTTTAACTTGGATATGGAAAACTACAGAATATTATTGAAATAAATTAGAGAAAACCTAAATAAATAGAAAGACATTGTGTGTTTATGAATTGGAAGATTTACTATTGTTAAGATGGCAATATTTCCTAAATTGATCTACAGATTTGCCATAATTCCTATTAAAATTTCTGCTCTCCTTTTTTGCAGAAATTGATAAACTGATCTTAAAATCAATATGGAAATACTAAGGACCCAGAACAGTCAACCATCTTGCAAAAGAATATGAAACTAAGAGCACGCACACTTTCAGGGTGTGAGTTTGCATTAGTCAAATTTGTGTGGTGCTGGTATAAGGATAGACATATAGACTAATAGAATATAACTGAGAGTCCAGAAATAAACCCACAAATTTATGGTCAATTGACTTTCAACAAGAACACCAAGACAATTTCAACAAATGGTGCTGAGACAACCGAATATTTACATGCAAAAAATGAATTAGGACCCCAATCTTATATGATGTAAAAATTTAAATAAAATGCATCAAAACTGTAAATTTAACAAGTCTATAAAACTCTTAGAAGGAAGCATAGATGTAAATGTTTATAACCTTGCACTAGGCAATGGTTTCCAGGATATAACACTTAAAGCACAAGCAACCAAAGAAATATTAGATAAACTGGACTTTATACAAATTAAAAACTTTTATGTTTCAAAGGACACTATCAAGAAAGTGGAAAGACAACCTACAAAATAGGAAAAAATATTCACAAATCACATATATGATTAGGATCTAGTTTCTAGAATATACTCAAAACTATTATACTTCAATCATAAAACAAAAATACCTTATTTAAAAATAGGCAAATGATTTAAATACAAAGTTCTTCAAATTGGGAGAAAAGCAAATCATAAAACATTGTGATACGACTTTACATCCAATAGGATATCAAAATATAAAATACAGACAGTAATAAAAGTTGTGCGTATGTGAAGAAATTGAAACCCTTATACATAGCTGATGAAAATGTAAAATGATGCAGCTGTTTTGGAAAATACTTTGGCAGTCCTCGAAAAGCAAACCATTGACTTTTTATATGACCCAACAATTCCGCTTCTATGTATACACCAAAGAGAATTGAAAACATACGTTTGCACAAAAACTTTTACATGAATATTCATGGCAGCATTATTCATAACAGTGCCAAAGTGTAAATAACCTGAATGTTCACCAACTGATGAATGAATATAGAAAATATGACATGTCCATATTATATGTATATATATAATTATTCATTCATAAAAATTAATGAAGTACTGATTTATGCTACAAACCATAGATGAATCTTAACAAAGTCAGACACAAAAAGCTACATATTATATGACTGCATTTATATAACATGTCTAGAATAGGCAAATCATAGACACAGAAAGACTAGTGTTTGCTAGAATCTAAAGAGAAGTAGGGATGGAAAGTGAATGATAACAGATACAGTATTTATCTTCAGTATGAAAATGATCTGGAATTAGATATGGTTCCACAGTTGTATGAATACACTGAAAACCACTGAATTGTACTGTTTAAAGGTATAAATTTTATTATGTGTATATCTTTTTTTTGGTGGGGGGATGGAGTCTCGCTCTGTCACACAGGCTGGGGTGCAGTGGCCAGATCTCAGCTCACTGCAAGCTCCGCCTCCTGGGTTTACGCCGTTCTCCTGCCTCAGCCTCCCGAGTAGCTGGGACTACAGGCGCCCGCCACCTCACCCGGCTAGTTTTTTGTATTTTTTAGTAGAGACGGAGTTTCACCGTGTTAGCCAGGATAGTCTCGATATCCTGACCTCGTGATCCACCCGTCTCGGCCTCCCATATTGTGTGTATATCTTAATAAACAATAAGAGCGCATAAGATTTGGACATGTTGTCCATGTTGTTACATATTTACAGAAATTGATCCTATGCCATAAAACTCATTTCAAAAAATTCAGAATGTGTTATATAGACCAACAGTGGAGATCATCAGCAAAATCACAAGATAACTCTGAAAAGGTAGTGAAATTGATACAGTAATCCCAGGAAGTCTTCACAATATGAAACAGACTATGCGACTAAGTCTGTCTATTAAATAGACTGAATATGTAATTTAAAATATTCCCACAAATGCCCATTCACTTTAAAAGTATGAATTCCTGTGAATTCTATGAAAAATTTAAGGAAGACATGTCAACTCTACACAAACCCTTCTAAAGGACAAGGGAGAAAATGGTCCTAAATTATTTAATTCACCCATGATAAACTTTATATTGAAACCTGATAAGGGCTTTACAAAATAAGAAATTATTGGCCAACCTCATTAATAAAAAAATATATAATATATTATTTTTAATATAGAATATATATTTAATATATATTAATAAAAATATATAGTTTTTTATTATATGTAATATAGCAATATGTAAGTATATTGAATCCAGAAATATATAGAAAACACTATACATCATGACCAAGTTTGATTTATTACAAAATTTAAGATTCATTTAACAATAACAAAGTGTTAATATATTTTACCATTTTTACAGAATAAATGATAGACATCATTTGGTCATCACTTTTCAGACTCTTAGTTTTACATTTTTTTGCTCAATGAACTCAGATACAGTGTTATTTCTATCGCTATCATTGAGGTTTCACAGCTTTCTGTAAGTATTGTAATGAAAATATGTCAACTCTTGAGGGCATTCTTCTTTAGGAAAACCTGATAACAGCAGGATCTTTTAAATTACATCCTGTAGATCAATTTGACATTAGTTTTTCAGCTGTCCCTCCTGAGGTCTCTCTGAAGGTACAAAGAAAAGGAAACAATCATTCTTTTATGGCTATCATAATTGCTGAAATGGAATCACATGGTATTTCTGCACCCTCTTTGCGAAAGTATGCCTCTTTGTTTGTTGAAATGTTGTGAGAAAAAAAGAGAAAAGTTTTATTGTGTGTCAAAGTTTGCTGATAATCGGAGATGACATCTTCCCACTTTGGATTCCTGTCTCTTACAGTTACTTGAGATAGAGAGAGACAACCCCATTTCAAATAAAATCTACCTACTTAATGACCACTCTCTTTCATGCTGCTATTATGGTTTTGCTATTTAAATATAATGTTATAATAATGCTTTAGGCGCAACTGATTCCTAATTTTGTTTTACCTACATATTACTTTCCCTACTATAAATTGTTTGCTTGATTTTCTAAATTATTAAATGCATCATCATGATCTGAGTAAGGTAAGGTTGGTATAAAAACTTGAATAATAATGCTAACATTTATTATGACAAAATGATGTTCCCATAGTTTCACATCCATAAAATTGAGAGAAATTTTGCACAATTCTGGGTTGTGCCCTATGTCAATTAAAAACAATACCCGAAACTTATAATGAGATAATTATCCGCTTTTACTGTTTTATCAAGCTAGACAGAACTTAGCTAAAATCCTAGCAATGCCAATTGCTTAATTTTCCTGAGACATCAATTTCTCATTTGTAAAATTGTGGCAAGGCTACCTATCTGGTACCAATTTCTGTGAGGACTGCATGAAATGATGGCAATTGCAGATTCTGTGATCTGGTACCTAGCACTTAGTATGGATAATCAAATTTGAGTTTCCTTGGCTCACTTCTTGTACCAAAAAAATTCATTTATGTATCCCATTGACAGACCCAAAGGGTACAGTTCCTTAATTGATTTAATTTGACCAGGGATATACCCTTAATCTAATATAAACAAATTTATAGGTGTGGATAAACCAATCATCCTTTCTCAATAAATAATATAAACTTTGTCAACTAATGGAGCCAACTGTTAGCTTCTTGAATAAAATCATGTAAACTTGGACTTGGGGCTCCCATATTTACTAGGTGTTATACAAGATGAGATTATGGAAGCATTGAGCAGATAATGGAAGGGAAAACAAAGTCAACAGCATGACAAGGACTTCACAGTTCCCCCTGTAAAGAGCGAACACCCTTCATTCCTGATACATGTGGTTTCAGACTCAATTCCCATTACGCCATACCCTGAGAGTCTACTACCTTATTTTGTATGTCCTTTGGAATATACATCTTTTGTATGTTAGTTGGCTTGAATGTGTTCTACTCATTACAATCAAATGAGTTTGGACTATAAAGTTGTTCCACTGCTTTTAAAGTTATGTCATTTAGAGCAGCATATATTAGTTTTCAAAATATTAAGTTGCACCATGGCTTTTTATGAATATTGATTATTCGGTAGACTGTATAAGATTGGCTAATAGGGTTACCGATACGTAGTCTGGCTTAAAACTACATCTTTACCTTAAAAGTGTTAGTGCTTTCATCTAGGTCTTGAATATTGAAGAAAAAAAATGTAATATGGAGATTACATAAGCCTAGGGAAGAAAAATGACCAAAACAGTTTGCCCAACTGTTTGAATGTGTTGTGCACAAAACACCATGGTCCTAAATTGTGTTACATGTTAATATTTATGTTTATATATATAATTTAAAATGTTTTTATCACAAGTAAAAAGTGAAGTAAAGAAAAAAGTTATTTTTGATTTCATGTAAGAATAAACAAACTCTTCATTATGTCAGCAAAGATTTTGGCTCTTTCTGTATTTTCACTCGTCTGTCTTCTGTGTGTTGGCTGTAGTCCTTGGTCTTGTTTTTCATGCTTTCAAGATGCTGCTGCATGCTTTAAAATTTAACACAACCTTGTCCAAAACGTAAAGGGCAGTTGATCATCCTAGGTTGTTTTTGTCTCCTGGATCACTGACCTTCCCGAAAGCACGCCCCCCCAGCATACTTCCTCCTAAATCCTATTGGTTTGATTTGGGTAGGGTAGCCAGATATACTCTGTTGTGCAAGCAGAATTATGAATGCTTCCTTTTTATTCTCAAACATGCCCATACTTCAATAAGAAATTATCCACCTGCTCTTGGTTTGGGTAACATGCCTATATCTTAGGAGCATAAGATCCCCCTGCAAAAAAAGGCGCCCCCCAAAAAGAAACCCTCAAAAAAACAAAAACAAAAAACCTCAGATATCTAGTGTTTCAACCTCTGTCATGGAAAGTGAATCTGCCAGCGGATAAATGAATGGCTTTGAGGTAGACAACCACTAATGTCTGCCACATGTTAGGTACTAAACAATTTCCAATTTCTGAATATAAAGTGGGACATTGTGTAAATTAGTCTAAATTATTGATACTAAAATTTTATGGGATGATCTTGTTGTATGTGAATGTGAACTTAGAAAGAAGTACTAATGAATCAATTTAATTATTAGGGGAAATTTAATTTTGTCTACTATTTTGAAATATTGATTAAAATAGGATTAGCAACTGCTCTTTTTATTTATAAAAATTATCTTTTGATGGTATTCTAAGTGTTTTCTTTTGTTTTCATCTAGAATTAGACCCAGTGACCAAGCAACTTATGCTCCAAACAGCGAAACCAACTTTTGGCCATCTGACAGATGTAAGTAAAATGTTCAAGTTATAATAAATGTCACTTTCATAGTAATTAAATGCAAACATTTATTATTTATTGTTTTTTAATGTCTAGTAGCCTTCCTATTAAGATAAGTGTAATGTTATCTGCTCTAGAAAATAATGACATAAGACATTTGTAAAAGTTCTTATAATGAACCATCCACCTACTTATGTGTTTTAATTTTACTCTAAGATACTATTTTTGGTAAAATATTTATAACATCCTTAAAAAACTTTCAGTCTGTCTCAACAAAATTATTCTTGTAATAATCCTTACCTCAAAGAGTTTTACATTTTTAGAGAGGAATATAAACATTTAAATAGATATTTCAAAGGTCAGGGGTCAGTCTTTTTTTTGTTTGTTTTTTTAGTTTTATTGTGTCCATTTTATATGAATAAAATATTGTAGTTTGAACAAATACACCTCATGCCAATCTCTATAAAATTAATATTATAATATGTCCATAGAATGCATAAAGAACCACTACGCATTAGTTCATTCTAGAATATTTAATAACCTATATAAGAAATGTGATTAAAACTTTGAACAAGTTGTTAATATAATGAATATGAACAACATTCAAGACAATAGGTTCCGTAGGAGTCTGGAGAAGTCCAGATGGACTGATGGTATTGCTCCTCATGAAAAGACTGCAAAACCCAAATGACCTCAGCTCTCACGGCCATATATAGAGAGTGGTTGTCTGTAAAAGGTGGCAGACTGTGATGTGTGATATAAGGATGTTAAAAGAAGCCAAAGGGAGAAGGAAATGGATTGGCAGTTTACCCAAGTAGGATCTGGGAGGAACAGAAATACCTAAAGGAGTTTTTAAAAGATTAAATTGTTTATAGTGTGGTGCTAAATGTCTCTGTCTCCTAACAAAATCCTTAGTGAAATCCATCTGACTCATTCTGATGTTTTCAGTGTTTCCTTATGGTTGAATTTGAACACATGCTGTGTCTTCCTTTTTGACTAAAGTGTAATGAGAACAGTAGTTCCCCCAAAGAGGGCAACATTGGGGTTAAAATTTGAGAGCTCATCTGCTATTTGTGAATTAGGGTGCAACTTTCAGTTGTCTTTTGGATTAAATCATCTTGATGAAAGTGCAATGAGTGTTTCCTTGCCATGGTTACCAAATGACTCAAATGATGGTAGTTGGTGTGTGATCACAAGGAGAAGGACATTATGAGGTGAGCATTTGCTAGTTTGTACCAACAAAAATTGCATATTCCCTGAATTTAAGTTCTAACTACTGACTCTGCTGATACAAGTGGAGCTTTGCCTGAGTCAGCTAAGCAGGACAAGTTTGGAGTTGAGGGAAGATACTTTCTTTATAGCTAAGCCTTCAGACTGGGATAGGAAACAATAGTCCAAAAAGTATGTAGAAAAGAGTCTCCTCAATTCCTTAGTTGGGACAGGAGCTTAAATCTTTGTAAATCTTGGATGTTGTCTTCCCCTTAAGATTTTTTTTTTTTTTTTTTTTTTTTTTTCTGGTAGGGAAGAAAAGAGAGGAAAACATCTTTTTCTGTAGGAAATACAACAGTGATAGATGTTATTCAGCAGGATTAGTGGGGATAGGAAATGCTGAAAAGGACTGACTAACTGGCCAGAACTGCCACCCTCCTAAGAAACCTGGATTATGCCTTCCAGGGATCCAGGCATAGTGAGGAGTGTGATGTATCAGGATAGCAGACATTTGAAAGGCAGTGGAAAAAGCAAAATGAAGCAAGGAGAAACTCCTAGGTTGGAAGTGTGTCTAGAGATATGTAGAAGAAAACAGACATTTCTAATTAAATTCTTTTAAGCCGTTTGAAGTGTCAGCTTTACAGTAAACCTTCTGTCTTCCTTCAGAGTCTTCAATTGCTCACTAATGATTTTGATGTAAATAGATTTATTTTTAAATTCTGAGTAGAAAAATGTGCCAACTGAAATTTTCAGTTTCCTGGAGGCAAGAACAGATGCCACATATTAAGCCAGCCACATCTGTTAAACCATGTAGCACAGGAAAAATAAAAGGAAACTTACTTTTTTCTGGCAATATGTTAGTGATTGTTCAAGTGTTCAATTTTAATTGTGCATTTGTCACTATGTGGCTTGTGACAGTTCTCAGGCTACTTTGAACTTTGCTTTTTTTCCCAGCAGGAGCATCTATTTCAGTACTTTGCACAAGCTAGCATTATTTTAACTAATTCCAGCAGGGTCAAAATTAAATGAGTAAGTTATATATCTCTATAAAACACCCACCTGCATATGTTATGCACTTGCTTCATACTGATCAGCATTTTTCTACAGACATGGTGATATGGTTTGGCTGTGTCCCCACCCAAATTTCATCCTCAATTCCCACATGTTGTGGGAGGGACTCAGTGGGAGGTAATTATTCAATTACCATGGAGGCAGATCTTTCCCTTGCTGTTCTTGTGATAGCTAATAAGTCTCACAAGATCTGATGGTTTTATAAAAGGGAATTTTCCTGCACAAGCGCTCTTCTCTTGTCTGCTGCCATGTGAAACGTGCCTTTCACCTTCTGCCATGATTGTGAGGCCTCCCCACCCACATGGAACTGTGAGTCTAATAAACCTCTTTCTTTTGTATATCGCCCAGTCTTGGGTATGTCTTCATCAGCAGCATGAAAACAGACTAATATACATGGAATTACTTTGACTAGTTTATTAAATGGGGAGTTTCAGACATAGCTCAGTTTTGCCTGAATAATGATTGGATGATTAAACAAAGTCAAATTTTTATGTATGGTGCCACAAAGAGAACCTTTACCAATAGGACCTCACTCCTGCCCACCTGTTCAAATAATATTTAATTCTCCTGTGTTTACTTCTAAAAACATCATTATTTACATTTTACAGCTAACCTACAATTAATCTGGAATTGACAATTGTCTATAGAGTGAATTTAAGTTGAAGAGTTTTATTATCCATATGAATATTCAGTTTTCTCAGTCACATGTGTAAAAAAGACCATTATCTACTCACTAAACTACATTGTCACCATTGTTATAAATTAGGTGACTGTATATATGTTATTATATTCTATATTTTACAAAATAGTTGCATTTGTCTATCCCCATCTCGATGCCACAGTTATTTAATTTGGGGGTTTTTATATAAATTTTGATATATTTAGTGGAGTAAATCCTCCTACTTTGTTCTTTCTCATGGCTGTCTTATCAATTCCCCTCTCTTTTGGATTTACATTTAAGTTTTGGAAACAAATTGGCTTGTCAATATCTACAAAAATAACCTACTGTAATTTTAAGGTTTTATTTTTATCTTTGCTTTTCACTGGTTTTACTTTGGTGTGCTTACATATGGTTTTGGTTTTATTCCTACTTCTTCTGTTTAGGTTTTACAGGTTTTACAGGTTTTTTGAATGTATGCATTTGTCTTTCATTAGCTTGAGAAAATTTTCAGCCAGAATTTTATCAAATAATTCTCTGCCTCATTCTTTTTTCTCTCCTTTTGGGGCTCCATTTAAACATACATGAGAAATTTTGCCTGTATGTGTCTTTCCTCCTACATATTTTTTGGGTATTTCTTAATCTTTTAATCTCTATTTCAGTTCTCATATTTTAATTGCTCTTCCTTCCTGTTTATTAATTCTATTTTCTGCTCTTTTTAATTTGGGGTTGATCTATCTATTGAATTCTTCATTTCCAATTATATAGATCCCAATTATCAGGTGATATTCTATATTTTTTAACCTTTTAGTCCAACTTTTCTACTATTTCTTGAACATATCAAAGTTATTTTAAACTTCTGTCTACTAATGTTAATATCTGAATCTTTGGTGCATCAAGATATCTAATTGTATTTTTTTTCCTGATTCTCTGTCACATAGTCTTGCTCTTCTTATATTTGGTAATTTTCAGTTGAATGCTGGATATTTTGTACAAAACTTTTATAGACTTCAAATAATAACTTCTTCATGATAGGATTATTAATTTCTTTGTAGGCAATTGGAATGGAGGATTGATCACTTTAAGCAATCAGGGAAAATTGAGCCCACGTCCCAAGAGTGGCAAGCCTCAGTCTACTTCTTCATCCCTGTTACTCTTCAGGGTTTTCAATGGGATTGGAAAATATCACTTGGGCCTCACCCCTGTCAAGTCCTAAACTCTAATTTTGTTTCTTTAAGGAAGACTGATGAAATCTCAGCATTTTTCCAACAGCTTTTGGCTTAGCTTTTGAGCCTCTTGTCCTGCACAGACATCTTGATGGAATAATCATGTGTTTGAGTCCCTTAAAGTCCTTTAAAGTCTCTAATTTTGTCATTGTGGACACGCGAGACTACCCAAAGCTCAGCTGGTTTCTCTGTTCTCTAGCAATGTACCTCCTCTGCTGAGGCAAATTCCTTGAGCAGCATCAGTAACAGACCCCAAAATAGTAGTCAGTTCCACGTTGATACTTCAGCTTCTCTAGATTACCATACCTTTATGACTTCATGAAATTAGCACATCTCTGAAGACTTTAAGGACATAATTTTTCCCCCAGCTCAGCAGGAGCATAATTGTGCTCAGCGGGAGCAATGGTCTATCACAAACTAACCTACTCTGTACAGAAGCAGAAATTCTGAATATATTTTACTGAAAAAGATCAAGTGAAACCTGATCTCTAGGTTAGTTTTAATATTCTCTTTGGTCCTACCACTTCATTATGGATTTTTATCTGAAGGATGTGCCTAATTCAAAGTACATTTTGAAGAAAATGGTTGACATTGTTTTTCCCCAAAAATGATCCAAGACTACCTGTTAGTTCACCAGTATCTGAAACATTGAAATAGAATCTCCTCTGCACCCACATGTCTTTCACCACAGGAATAATTTTATGTAAGACAATTAGTTTAACTATCCTGTCTTTTAAACTTGTATATTCTAAGATTTTGCCAGGGGCAAGAAGTGGCAAAACTGTTTTCTCTCAATTGATACTGTGTAGAATAAATTGAGTTATTTCAAGGAAGGTAATTGGTGCCCATGATTTGGTAAATAAATGAGGTTCAGGGAAAGCAACAGAAATAACATAGATATAAGAGTAATTGTTGACAGAATGTGGAAAAAAAAGTTATAGAGAGATTAAAGACCACACGTTGAATTAGGGATGACTCACTAAGTTGAAAAAAGGAGCAGAGTGAATAAGAAAAAAACATTTAAAACATAGTAAGTCAAGTTTAATATAATTGTCTACCAAAATAATAATGAATTTTACCCTAGGCATAGAATAAAACTTATTGGAAGAATAGTAATTTTAAAAGTGTGAAAAGATAGTTGGGACACTTTGTAGCTGGTGAAAAGTCATTCTGTGATTACTCTTGAACTAAATCAGATTTGTAACAGAGCAGAACAATTTGATTTAGTTTTTAAAGATAAATGTCAAAAAGTTTACCCTAGTTATTTAAGAAATATGTAGTAAATGGGAAGGCAGATGGAAAATTAAGAAGTTTCTTCTTATTCGGGCCTTCCCTAGTCCTGAGTTTCATCTGCCAGTGAATATGTTGCTTGCTGAAATTTTCTGAAAAGTCTCCATTAAAACATATGTGTTGCATACAAAAAAAGGAATGATTAAATTCTCTCTGAAAAAGTCTGTTTATGATAACTGTTCCAATGTCTACCATTTCACATGACAGAAGTCAGGAGCACAGCAATAGTGAAGAGGGCAACACACAGCTAGGAGAACACATGCAGCCTGGAGACTGTGCTCTTGGCATTTCCCGCTTACTTGAGTTGTTGACATTTAAAGACAGAAAAGAACATGGGCTAGCAAAACGGAAGAAGCTTGTAGGCGTAATGTTTCTTCACCCCACAATGCCTGTGGTATGTGTATCTTTTCCAGCTTCTTTTTTGGCACACGATGGGTGACAAGTTACAGAGCAGACTGAACTTTCAAAATAAAGAAAGGGATTATTTTTGTTTTCTCATATTTTTTCCTATTTAGCTTATTCAAAACAAATTCATGAATTTCAACATGGAATACATGACAGGCTCCCCTCTGGGGCTTTCTGAGGTTATATTTTTTCTCCCATGACCCTCTGAAGTTTCTAACCCAGGATATTTCAAATGGATGTCAGACACTTACATTTTTAAAAATTTCATAAGAGATTATGTGAAAACTCCTTTCAAACTTGGGAACATTTTCCTGGCATCAATTCTAAACTTAAATAAATAAACTCTTGTTGTTTGGTCCTGAAATAAAAGCCAAACTAATTTTTAAGACCCTTAGACAAATCCAGGTTGCCTGTTTAAGTCTGTATACTTTTCTTATTGTAGCCCTTATCTTTCAAAAGATGAAGATAATCCTATTTTAGTTCCACTAGCTCTTAAAACAGTTGGTTTTGTACTGGATAAGAAAAAATAAAAGAGTAATGTTAGAAAAAGTCAGGAAGGATAACCCAGAAATAACTGTCACTTATTTTCACTCGGTTAAGAATCGGTGGTTGAAAAGTTTTGAAAACATGCCATTTAGCCCTTTGCTTAGATATAAAACTTTTAAAATTCTCCTTTAAAAAACCCTTTTAAAATGCACATATTATGGAAAATATACAAAAATAAAGATGGATATAATAAATGACTAAATTTTTGTTGAAAGTGATATTGTATCTCCTTTTATCGAGGTATCCATATCAACACATGAGCACACATGCATGCAGACAAACAGCCTCTAAGACAAGGTGAAAATATGCACACCACAGTGTATTGCTTGGTGAAGCCATGTTATCTGATGGCTCTGTCCATCCATATTAGATTGCTTTGGCTTTTGCCGAATTGTGTTCTGTGTGATAGCACAGCCTAATGTGAGGACATTATTACCAGAAATGTCAGAGCTCTTCTGACAGTACTATAAGGATGTAGGTACAGATGAAATTTCCAATATTCTTTTTATTAAGAAATATGGGACATGTTTTTCTGGTTTTAGTGCCAGGAATAGGTCTTCTCCTGAATGGCTACTTTGTTTTTATTTCAAGGATACTATGACCCATTAAATGAATCACTGATCCTTCTAGATCAATCCTACTAGAAAGCTTTGGCCTAAATTTGTGACCCATCTCCATCAGATGTACAGGAACACTAGTAATGTGCTCAGTATACTCATCTCACTTCTGACATCAGCTCATTTTCCTATCCTCATTTTCCCTCTGTCCCAATTTTTTTCAGTCAGCATATATTTTATTTTGAAGTTGTATATATGTATGTAATGTGTTGCTATATATATACACACATATATGTATATATACAATAAGAAGCTCTTTAAAGATACATCTTTTAACACAAACAATAAATAAACTGAATCCAGATTTATTACCTAGTGCCAACTATCTAATTTAAATCATTTTAATTGTAATCAATATAACCAAAATGATATAATTTTGTGATAATATTCTTTTGATTACTAGTGTGTTATTTAATTTATGGTTTCTATAATAAATAAAGAAATATAAAAATAAGATTATTACCAGATAATTTTAGAAACAGTATTTTTTTTGTTCATTTGCTTAATAATAATGTATAATAAAGGAGAATGGACTGAAGAAATAATTATACTATTAATGTAATTCATAAAATATTTTAATTAAGTAGATAAAATAGACTGTTATTTTTAGGTATCTTTTAAATAATCTCAATAGACCAGCACTTAATTTTTTAATATAGTCAATTTATTCTATTACATTTCCAGTCATAAACATTATAATTACAGTAGATTGTTCAAACTGTATGATACATGATTTTTAAATTGCAAACTGAAATTTTCTTCAAGAGAAATGTAGATAAAAGCTAGAAACACAGAAGAATTTTCCAACACTCTAGCATGACTGTGTTACTTTATATTTCTACCATATCAATTATAAATATAAAGTTTAAGAAATGAAAAACAAATATTAAGTTCCATTTGAAAAGTACTCTGATTCTAATTTGAACAAATCTCTTTTAAAAGTATTCTTGATTTAATATTCTTTTCATGCATAATTATTGTGAGAAATTATCTTTTAATTATAGTTTTCCAGAAGACAAAATAATCTAAAGCAAATTTCCAGAATGTGGCAATGATTTATGCTTTTAAAAACAGGTTTTCCAGACATTTCCCTTATTGGAACAATCATTTTTGCATAAATAATTTAAAAACAATAAAAAGATTCTCTATTGTTTTAACAGAAGTTGTAGTTTTGAAAAAAAACAAGGCAGCCATGCTTTTGAATTTACAATGAAACTATCATTTTTGCCATTTACTTGTATATGTAGGATACAATATATTATTACTCACGAAATGCACAAAGTACAGATAGTGAACGCAAATTGGTGAATTTATGCCTGTTATTCGATGTATAATTAATGTTGTTAGGCTTTTCTTATTGTAAATTTATAAGAAATACTGATAAATGTATTTATCCATAAATAAATCATGTCATATGATAAAATCTGTATTTAACAAAATGACAGAGGAGTTTACCAAAGCTCTACTACTTAACTGTGTTGACAACCCCCAGAGAGCTAATGACCCAAAAGTTTCCATCGTAATTGTCTAAACTCAATTTCGTAGGAAATTCAGGTCACCATATGAAATATTTATTTTTTATTCCATAGACAAATATTGACAGTCTAATATAGGACAGGTTCTATTGTTAGTCACACTGACTTAATTCAGCGCTTATCACTTCCACATATGTAGTGACTTTCTAATGGCCATGAATTTATTCTCAGGACCAAAGGCTGCAATTCTAAGGAAAAATATAATTTCCTACTTTAGAATTGGATTTTTTTTCATATCTTAGAAGATTAGTGTTCTTCACATTTAGAGGGTTTACTAAAAATCTAAAGTCACTTATTCATGGTTTTTTCCCACATACTTTCACATAGTGATAAATATTTAGCTATGTTTAGATCTGTCTTTAAAATGATTCGGGATTTAATTGCATAAGAACTCTACGTATATGTATATGAGAGAGAAAAAAGGTGAGAATGGAAAAGACAGGAAGTAAAGAGAATTTGAGTGATGGGCTGGTAGACATAGAAATTTGCAAAATTGAACTTATAACAATGATATACATGAACTGAATAGCAATTACAGTAATCCTGGAAATTTGTAACATAAAAATCAAAATACCAATGTGATATGACCAGTGTTTGTGGCATTCCATTCTTAAAATATACTTGTAAACTTTTAGATTAAATTATCATATGCATATAATAAAATCATACAGTTCTTAAGTGTACTGGACAATGAATTTGTATTAAGTGGCAGCACTCATGTAACCACTTCAAAGTTCCTAATATAGAATACTACTAGCACTCAAAAAAACCTCCTTCATTTCTACTCCCAATCATTCATCTTCCCCAAAGTTAACAATCCGTCTAATTTTCTGATAAGATTAGTTTTACCTGTTCTTGAACTTTATATAAATGGTACTACGTACTGTGCATTATTTTGCCACTGGCTTTGCCTTGCTAGTGCTGTCTATGTAATCTATCAATCAACACTGATGTGTATAGCAGCTGTTGGTTCTTTTACACTGACAAATTATAATTCATGATGTAAACATGCTACTATTTCATGGTACAATTATATACAATTGATTCCACCATTTATAAGCAGTTTTTTTTTTTTTAAGTTTTTAGTTATTAAGAATACTGCTGTGAATTCTAGTTCCAGGAAAGAACTACCTGGACTCTTCCCTAACTCTCTTTCTAAATGCAGCTATAGAATCTGAACAGAAAGCATATCACAACTATTGACCATTCTGAAAAGTAAACAATGAAGTTTAAATTGGGGAAGAAGATCAGAATTCAAAATTATACCAAACCGGCATGAGTGTTTTTCTCCTTTGTTATTCACGTTGCTTGGCCCAGTAGGTGGGCACAGCCTCAGAATTACAAAGCAGAGTGAGGTAACTAATGCCTAGGCTTTCTGGCCAAAGACATGGGAAGAATAACCACAGGGAACTGGAAAATAACAGAGAGATAAATGAAAGCACTCACGAAAGTGACCCCATAAATTTGAGAATTCCTAAGCGCACACTAGAGCCACACATGCAAAGATTTGTTCTTTATAGGCATTAAAAAAGACTGAAGCTGAGTCAGCAGATAGACCACCACCCTTGCTGGCCACTGGATTGCCACATATCAAGGAGCACTTCAAAGACTGAAAACTGAACAGACTATGAACCATAGCCCACACAGGGCGTGTTGGAACTTGCAACGTAAATCTAATCAGGCTATTGCCTGTTTAAACACAATGTCATCATTCTCAAAGGGATTGAAATAAGACCTATATATTACAATTATATAAAATACAGAATAAGTTTTACTATAAAATATAAAATTAACTACACATATCCAAAATAAAATATATGTATATGGGTATATGTGTGTATGTGTTTATATAAATGTTTGTGTATTTGTGTTGGTGAATGCAATCATGCCTTATTTGGATATGGAAAATGACATATTTATTCGTTCTTTTTATCCCTTATGTTTTAAAATGTATTTTTCTGACTCATTACACTGGTTTGTACATCCAAACAAACCGGTGATAACTGAATGAAGTGATGACAAAAGAGTTTCAATCTTTCACTATGTTTGCTAGATGTTTGTATGTATGTACCCTGTCAGATCAAGAGAATTCTCTAAAGTTTTAGTTTGCTGAGGGCTTTTATTAAATGAATGTTAAATTATACAAACTGTTCTGCATTTATTATTCTGAAAGAATAATAAAATTTATCTTTGTTATTTTAAAATAAGATTCTGATGCCTTTTCACATGTTAAAGTAACATTAGCTTATGTAATAAAATCAATTTGGTATTGTTTTATTATAAATCTGAGTTGAATATAGTAATTCCTTATTTAAAATTTTGGGATCTAAATAAGTGTGATGGCCGTGTAATTTTTCTTTCCTTAAATTTTTTCAATTTTTATTTTTAGAGATAGGGTCTCACTGTCACCCAGGCTAAAGTACAGTGGCATAATCACAGCTCACTACAGACTCAAACTTCTGTACTCAAGCAATCCTTCTGCCTCAGCATCCTGAGCAGCTAGGACTACTAGTGTGTACCACCATGACTGGCTAATTTTATTTTTGTTGAGACAAGGGTCTTGCTATATTGCCCAGGCTAGCCTCTAACTCCTGGGCTCAAGCAATGATCCTTTCTTGGCTTCCTAAAGTGCTGGTATTTCAGGTAGGAGCCAGCATGCTCGGCCTCTTTCTTTTAACATATTTGTCCATTTTGTACAAATGTTATGCTGGGTTTTTAAAATATTTTCAGAAGCTTTTAAACAATTCTATGAAAGAGTTTATTCTAAAATAGCATTATTTCTTTTTTAGATTTTTATAAAATTTAATTGAGTAGCCAAGTGGGCCCTGGGTCATAGATGAAATCCTTTAATATAAAGTTATTTATATTTTAAAATGTCTTTTAATGTTGCTTCTAGTAAATTGTATTTTTCAAGAAATCTGTCCATTTACTTTCATTACTTTGTGCCTTCTACATTGTAGTTGAGAAGACAGTGTAAGTCTTGTTCCTTTTTGAAGGTAATGTTTATTCTTTGACTAGTTGTAAATATTTTATTTATTTTTATTGATTTATTATACTTGTACATATTTTGGGAGTACATATGATATTTTGATACCTGTTTACAATGAGTAATGATAAAATCAGGTAATTTGGAGTATTCATTACCCTAAATGTTTATCTTTTCTTTGTGTTGGCAACATTGCAATTTTTCTCTTCTAGTTATTTTGAAACCGACTATCTTTAGTCACTATTATTTCTCTACTATACTACCAAATACTAGAACTCATAGCTTCTATTTATCTGTATTTTTGTACCCCTTAACCAACTTCTGTTTATCCCTTTCTTTCCACTTCCCTTCCCAGCCTCAGGTAGTCACCTTTCTACTCTCCACCACCATGAGATCCACTGTTTTAGCTCCCACACATGAGGGAAAACATATCATATTTGTCTTTCTGTTTCTGGCTTATTTTATTTAACATTATGGAACCTCCCCTTCCATCCAGGTTGCTGCAAATGACAGGATTTAATTTTGTATGATGGAATAATATTCCATTGGGTGGATATAGCACATTTTCTTTATCCATTCATCTGCTGATGGACACAAGTTGCTTGCATATGTTGTATTATAAATAGTGCTGCAGGAAACATGGGAGTTCAGATAGTTCTTCAAAATATATATATTTTTTCTTTTGGATATATACTCGTCAGTGGAATTGCTGGATTACACGGTAGATACACTTTTAGATTTTTTAGGAACTTCCATAATATTTTCTGTAGTGTCTGTACTAATTTACATTTCTACCAACAGTGTACTAGCATTCTCCTCTCTCTCCATCCTCTTCAGCACTTGTTATCTTCACTGATAAACGTCATTCTACCAAATGTGAGGTGATATCACATTGTTGTTTTGATCTGCATTTCCCTGATGATTACTGATGTTAAGTTTTTTTTTTTTTTTCCATGTACTTGTTGGCTGTTTGTATGTCTTTGCTTGATAAATATCTATTCATTTCCTTTTACCATTTTAAAACGTGATTATTTATTTATTTATTTATTTATTTATTTATTTGCTGTTGGGTTGTTTGAGTTCCTTGTATATTCTGGATATTAGTCCCTTATTGGATGAATGGTTTACAAATATTTTCTCCCATTCTGTAAGCTGTCTCTTCACTGTATTGACCATTTTCTTTGTTAGGCAGAGGATTTTTAGCTTGATATAATCAAATTTCTCCATTTCTGCTTCTGTTGCCTATACTTTTGAAGTCTGACCCAAAAGAGTTTTGCCCAGATCAATGTCCTGTAGTGTTTCCCCAGTGTTTTCTTTTCATAGTTTCAGTCATACATTTAAGTCTTCAATCCATTTTGAGTTGGTTTTTATACATGATGAAAGATTGGGCACTAGTTTTATCCTTGTGCATATGAATATTCAGTTTTCCCAGCACTATTATTAGAGTCTGTCATTTCCCCAGTGTATGCTCTTGGTGTCTTTGTCAACAATGAATTGGCTGTTAGTACATGGGTTTGTTTCTGAGTTCTTTATTCTGTTCCATTGATCTATGTGTCTGTTTTTAATGACAGTATCATGCTGTTTTGGTTATAAAAGCTTTGTAGTATAATTTGTAGTATAATCAGGTAATGTGATACGTCTAGCTTTGCTCTTTTTGTTCAAGGTTGCTTTAACAATTTGGGGTTGTCTGTAGTTCCATATGAATTTAAGGATTGTTTTTTCTGTCTCTGTGAAGAATGGTTCTTGGTATTTTGATAGGAATTGCATTGAATCTCACTTTAGGTAGTATAGACTTTTTTACAATATTCTTACAATCTATAGGCATGGGATATCTTTCATTTCTTTGTGTCCTCTTTAATTGCTTTCATCAGTGTTTTATTGTTTTCCTTGTAGAGATCTTTTGCTTCTTTGGTTAAATCTATTTGTAGGTAGGGCTTTTTGTAGCTATGGTAAATGGTGTTGTTTTTTGACATTTTTTTCAGATTGATTGCTGTTAGTGTATATAAACACTACTGATTTTTGTATGTTTATTTTGTATTCTGTAAATTTACTTAATTCGTTTATTCCTTCTAACAGTTTTCTGTGGAGTAATTAGGTTTTTCTAAATATAAAATTATGTCACCTCCAAACAAGGATAATTTGACTTCTTCCTTTACAATATGGATGCCCTTTTTTTCTCATGCCTAATTGATCTGGCTAGGGTTCCAGTACTACGTTGAATAGAAGTGGTGAAAATGGATGTTCTTGTCTTGTTCCAGAGTTTAGTGGAAAGGCTTTCATTTTTTTCCCCATTCAATGTGATATTAGCTGTGAGTTTGTCATATATGACCTTTATTGTGTTGAGGTATGTTCTTCTATACCTAATTTGTTAAGAGTTTTTGTCATAAAGGAATGTTGAATTTTTTTTCATTTCTTTTTCAGCATCTATTAAAATGATCACATGGTTATAGTTCTTGATTCCTTTGATGTGATATATCTTGTTTATTAATTTGCATATGTTAAATCATCTTTGCATCTCTGAATGAATCCACTTGATCATGGTGAATGATGTTTTTAATGTGTGTTCAATTCAGTCTTCTAGTATTTTGTTGAGGATTTCTGCATCTATGTTCATCAAGGATATTGCCCAGCAGTCTTCTGTTTTTAAATGTCCTTATCTGAATTTGGTGACAGTGTAATGCTATGTTAGTAGTATAAATTAGGAAGAATTTCTTCCTTTTAAATTTTTTGATATAGTTTGTATAGAATTGGTGTTATTTCTTCTTTAAATGTTTGGTAGAATTCAGCAGTGAAGCCATCAAGTCCTTGGCTTTTCTTTGATGGGAGACGTATTACTACTCCAGTTTTGGTTCTCATCATTTTTCTGCTCAGATTTTCTATTTCTTTATGGTTCAATTTTGGTAGATTTTAGTCTTAGGTTTTCAAACTATTATGTATCTAGATGTGAATTTCTTTAGATATCTATCTATCTATCTATCTATCTATCTATCTATCTATAATCAGTCTTTCTTTATCCATAGATGTATCTATCTAAAGATAGATCTTTATTAAGGTTAAGAGAGATTTTTGAGCCCATAACTTAATATTATTGTTAGTTTTTGGAAATCTCTACCAATAATTCTTCAAATACTTCTTCTGCTTTAGTATTTTTCTTTTCTATTCCTGGGACTTTGATGTCAAGTACATTAGGCCTATTTAATATGTTTCTATAATGTATATCCTCTTTTGTGTATTTTTTATGCTAGTTTTTCTATCTGTGGTAACTTAGATGTTTTCTGTTGATACATCTTCCAGTTTACTAATCTATACTTTTTCTAATTTTCTTTTAAATTTATATATTTATTTCTATGATATTTATTTTTATAATTCCAGTTTTCTGGAGTATTCATTATATTTTTATCTATTGATATCATAGTTATTTAAAAATTCATTTTAATACCATTATCTGGACCTTCCAGTGGGCCCTATGTATGCAATGTATACTTATAAGAGGATAAAGGGAGATTTGAAGACAGAAGAGGAAATGAAAGATGATGATGTGGTGATGCAAGGAGAGGGAGAAAAGACAATGTGATGTGGGGCCACAAACTAAGGAAATAGTAGAGCTTCCAGAATCTGGAAAAAGTAAGTACATGGATGCGCTCCTAGAGCCTCTGGAGAGAGTTCGTCCCTACTGACAACATGATTTCAGTCCAATGAAACTTATTTTAAGAGAATAATTTACCAGTAAGTTAGTGGTTATTTGTTACAGCAATAATAGGAAATTAATATGGATACATTTAGATGAATGTTGGACTTTGTATATAAAATACTTACAAAACCTCTGAATAATGTTATTTTGTTTCAGAGAGAGTATCATCTTTTTTTTCTAGTTGGCAGAAAAGTGATGGGAAGATTACTTTGATTTAATCAAGACTAGTCTATTTTCAGATCTCCCTCTTCTAGTATATAGCCCTCTAGTGTCTCATTCAAAGCCAGGGGTTTTAACAAGGACATCTTCTCCTTCTTGGCACTATCAATTTATGAAACAGAGTTTGAAAATGCTCTTGACATCAGGGATGAAATTATTAAAGTAATGGCCCTTTTCTTCAAGGGACTCGAAATTAGACACAGACTCTAACACACCTGTGATCCAATAGCAAAACTGTTCAATTTTATGGCAGTTTGGGAGATAGTTTGAAGTCCCTCACATCCCCATGTTTTCAGTCTTTTCTCCAGATTCTGAAATTTAAAAATATTTATATTCTCAGACTCTTTTGCTGGCAGTGATGATCATGTGGCGTAGTTCCAACCAATGAAGTATTTAAAGGTATTCTCTGTAGAGGGCTTGGCTTTTACAGAAATAGACAATATCTCGGTAGAAAAAGGTTTTTGGCTCTTCCCATTCTTTCTGCTAGAACACAGGCTGTAACCATATTGTGACCATGTAGCACAAAAAGAGATGTTGTACCATAAAGACAGCAAGAGCCCATTTCTTAACTACATTGATGAATTGGACCAGTTACCTACAGACTTTATATACATATATTGAATGAACCTTGAATTTCTTTAAGCCATGAACGTATAAGGCTTCAATGCATTCTTTCCCAGAACAGGAGGCTAGGAGGAAGGAACAAATAGTTTTGGTGGTGGAAATTATAAGGAAGTGTAGAGGGAGTGAATCTACATGAAAAATGTAGTATATTATCTAAGTATAGAAGAATAAGCAGGCCTTTTTATATGGTGATGGTAGGAAGTGGGGTGATAATCTAAATTTGGAGCACCACATTGAAGCATTAACTTAGTAACGAAAACACAAGGTTGAAATGGAGAGAATGTGATAGATTTATATGAGATAGGAGGCTGGGAAGTTATCTGGTGTCACATTTTGCAAGAGGCTTGATTTTTATTCATCAGAATCTCCTCCTAGCATCACTAGAATGCCATAGGGATTTTTAAGTAGGAATTTATATAGTCCATGTTTCACGCAAATAACTTGTGAAAATGGATTGGTGGTACGAGTATAGGAAGGGTTTGATGTTGGTGACTTATGCCAGGTATGCTTAGTTCAGTGGCTTCAGAACTTGTATATTGAAATGATATAACATAAATGTAACTCTTCAGTAATATAATTTTAATATATTCTATAAACCTCCATATGGCATGAGCCTTTGATAGTTTTAGAGGGATATCTATATCTATGTACAAGCACAGAGGGTAAAATCAACAAGAGTCCTCCTGTTTAGAGTCTCAAGGCCTTTAGTCAGTTGCACTGTTTTATTTTTCTCTTGACCTTATAGAACTCCAGTTCATTGAACTTCTGGGCACAAAACTAGAGACATCTGTTCTGTTGAACTTTTCACAATTGATATGTTAATGAAAAATGACTTTTGGCTTTTAACATTTTGTTTATTTTTCATAATATATATACCCTATGGCATTTCACAATGGGTGTTGTCTTATAAATATCAAATATAAATAAACAAAGCAAGCAATTCATTATTACTTCCGGACTAAAATTTGTACATGATGTAACTCTAAGCTTTTTCTTTCACCTCTATCTGGCCAGAATATTCTGGGATTTCCTCCAGAATAAAGATCAGCTCAGTGGGATTCATGCATCTGTCACATCTGGACTATCTCAATGCAGCCTAGTCAGTGTGCACAGAGGCCACGTGAAGGTTGTAGATTGCATAAAGTGTGACAGCCTGCCTATATTTTGCAGCCAAAAGCACAAGCATATTATCCAATTTCCTACTTTCGAATGCAGGATTCTTTTTATTACACCAACACCAACCACAAAACAATCAGGACAAATTTAGGCCAAGCTAGAAACCGTTCAACAACCCTGTGGAAGGCAGGAGAAAGTAGACACCTAGCTCTTCCTTTGGAATCATGGCTTTTAAACAAAGATGATACATAGCTTGTGAGAAAAAATAGTAGCGCTGTACGTAATAATAGAATAACATTGCAGAACAACAAAAGCTACAATGAACTTGCCTGAGTATGTGGATGACCTGCTCGGAGGTTTTCCTCTATTTTTTTTTTTCATATCTAGACTCTGAAAGGGGCTATCCCGTTCTAAAAATGCTGAAGTTGGAGGAAGGGAGATCTGAGAAATAGTTGCTATATATATAATAGAATATTGGAAAAATGAGGGTTGGTTATATTTTATAGACATGGATAGATACAGATGTAGATACAGATATATAGCGTGTTCCTAAAGAGCCACTTTTCAGACCTCAAGATTAAACATGATGCTTTATATTTCAAGATAGACACATACATACTACAGACTGTCTGATAATACGTATTTATAGATAACATTGTATATCAAGCTGAAAAATAATAACATTTAACATTATTAGAGGAACCAAAATGATGTTTTGTGCATAATTCTGTCATAATTCTGACAATGAAAGAAAGCAAATCTGAATTTACTGATTCATTTATTCTCACCATAATAGCAAAACTACTGAATTACAAAAGTAACTTGTTACAAAATAAATGATGCTTATGAGATTTAATTATCCTAAATTTAATAAAACATAATAAAAGGATATTTGTAAAAGGTTATAGTTTAGAAAAGATGAATATCAAGCAAATCTGAGAAGTTACTTGTTCATAAATGTTAGATTAAAATGTCAAAAGTAGCCATTTATGTGTCTAAGATTTTATCTGTAGTCTTTAACAGACTTTTATAGAACACTTACATTTAGAAAAGCTTTTTTTAAATTCTTGGGAATACAAGAATTAAAAATAAATAAGAAAATCCCATCGCTTTAGCGGATTTCATAATCTGTTTGAGGATAAAGTTATGTAATACCTTAATGGAGGTAAAATTTGGGCCACACTGATGTATACTTTAGTTGTTTTCTTACGTGTGGGAGTAATGTTCTTTATCATCCACAAAACTGCTAGAAAGTGTACTAAACGGTTTACATCTATTTTTTTTTAACTCCATGACAATCCTATGAAACACAGAGAATTATGATTCCCATTTTGAAGATGATGAAACTGAGACTCAGAAAGATGAAGGATTTATCCAAAGCTGCACAGCTGACAGGGCTGGAAATGACACTTAAAGCTATGCTTGTCTGTCTGATTTTAGACACAATGCTTTTAACCTCTACTAATTATTCTCTGTACTGTTTCCAGAGAAAACTGTCTAAATAAACACCTCTGATTATGACACGTTATATGTTTTACATTTTTTCCAGTGACTGCTCTTTGCTTATAGAACCAAAACTAAATTTCTTAACATGGTATAAAAACAGATAAGCTCCTGCCCATTTCTCTTGCCCCTTATCTCTCTTTACTGAGCACTTTGAAACTCTTTTATCCTACCACACTGAATTCCTTTTGGTTGTAAGTGTGCTGACTTGTGTATCTGTGTCTGTACTTACGCTGCTTGCTCTGCCTTCAATATCCTTTTTTTCTTTTTCTGTTTTTTTTCTTTTTGAAAAAAAATCTTGCTCTTTCATCCAGACTGGAGTGCAGTGGCATGATCTTGGCTCACTCCAGCCTCCACTTCCCAGGCTCAAGTGATTTTTCCCACCTCGGCCTCCCAACTAGTTAGGATGAAAGTTGTGCACCCCCATGCCCTGCTAAATATTTTTTTTGTATTTTTTATAAAGATGGGGTTTCATCACCTTGCCCAGGCTGGTTTCAAATTCTTGGGCTCAAGCAATCCACCCACCTCATCCTCCCAAAGTGCCGGAACCATCAGCCACTGCCCTTGGCCATGAATATTCTTTTTTAATTTCATAACTTGTGAGATAGACTTATCCTTCAGAATAAACTCCAGTGTCACTTGCATTCGTGAGACTTTGCTGATCCTTGAAGTTACTGACCACTGATCACCTTCCCCATTTGCTTCTACATCATCTACATCATATGATGTAAATATTTATTGGGATGTTTTAATTTGTATATTTTCCCCTACAATCACCAGACTTTAAACTCTCTGAGAGGATGGTTTTACATGTTTAGTTATGTTACTTTTGTATATGGCACATAATAAAATACATAGTAAACGTTTCTAAATGAATAAATTAATGATTTACTTTATAGATGAAAAAATTATTACCCATGGGTCTGGGTTACATATAGTGAGATATGTAAGAGAAGCTCATATTGCTTACACAGCACATTCAATACATGATTATAGATGATTTAGAAAGTCTTATATAGACTTGCATATTATTAAATGCCTATCACGTCTAAAACCCATTCATTCATATCCATAGCTCATATGTGAAAGTCCAAGTGACTTAGTTACTAAAAGCCTCTGCCGATTTCTCCAGCATTTTCTCCTGCTATTTATTCTTTATGTTTGTATTAGTCTGTTTTCACACTGATATAAAGAAATGCCCAAGACTGGATAATCTTTAAAGGAAAGAGATTTAATTGACTCACAGTTCCACATGGCTGGGGAGGCCTCAGGAAACTTACAATCGTGGCGGAAAGGGAAGCAAAGATGTTCTTCACAAAGCAGCAGGAGAGAGAAGTGCAGAGAAAAGGGGAAAGAGCCCTTTATAAAACCATCAGAGCTCATGAGAACTCACTCACTATCATGAGAGCAGCATGGGGAAACTGCCCCCATGATCCAATTACCTCCTACAAGGTCCCTCCCCTAACACATGGGGCTTACCATTCAGATTACAATTCAAGATGAGATTTGGGTGGGGACACAGAGCCAGACCATATCAATGCTCTACTCATGCTAAATTGCTTGAAATTTCCTAAATACACCATCTTATTTCACACATCTGTGCCTTGTCTATGTTGCATTCTCTCATTAGCCTAAGTCCACCTTTGAAATCCTGCCTATGTGAAACTTTCTCTCTGAAGTCTTTCTTTTCCAATGTCCTCAGCACTCTTTGCTCCATGACAGCCACTTGCTGTGAAGGTTTTGCTGTCTCTTACGTGTTATATTCTGCTTTTGTCCCTGACATATAATTTAAATTTATGTATAACTTGTATGTAACCATTTCTTTCTACTAAAATATAAGCTGCTTGGAGAAATATCTTAAGACATTGTTCTGGGCAATGGATTTTCGGGCAAGACCTCAAAAGCACAGGCAACAAAAGCAAAAATAGACCGATAGGATGACTTCAAACTAAAAAGCTTCTGGACAGCAAAGAAAATACTCAACAGAGTGAAGAGACAACCTATAGTATGGGAGAAATTATTAGCAAGCTACTCAACAGGGAATTAATAATCAGAATATATAAGGAACTCAAATAACTCCATGGCAAAACAAAACAAAACAAAACAAAACAAACAAAAAAAACCAAATAATTAAAAAAACCGCAGATGATCTGAATGGATATTTCATGAAAGAAGACATACGAATGGCTAACAAGTACATGAAAAAATTCTCACCATCACTAATAATCAGGGAAATGCAAATAAAAATCACAATGAGGCATCGTCTTCTATTTGGTAAGTTAGCCTTTATCAAAAAGTCAAAGGAGACTGAGCACCGTGACACACAACTGTAGCCTCATGACTTGGGAGACTGAGGCAGGAGGATGATGTGAGCCCAGGAGTTCGAGTCCAGCCAGGCTAACATGAGACACCATTTCTGAATTTGAAAAAAGTCAGATGATAACAAGTAGTGTTGGAGAGAATGCAGAGAAAGGGGAATGCTAATATACTGTTAATGGAAATATAAATTAGTACAACCACTATGGAAAACAGTGGTTTCATCACTGTTTAGTAGTGGTTGTACTACTTTAAAAAAAAAATTAAAAATAGATCCACTATGTAATCCAGCAATCTCACTACTGGATGTATAATCAAAGGAAAGGGACTCAGTATGTCAAACATATACCTGGGCTGCCATGTTTATAGCAGCAATATTCATAATAGCTATGATATGGAAGAAAACTAAGTGTCTATTAGTGGATGAATGGATAAAGAAACTATTATATATAAAATTTTATTTTATTCCTTTTTATATCTGAATAATATTCTATTGTATATTATTCTATTGTATATTATTCAGATATAAAAAGAATACAATCCTGTCATTTGCAGCAACATAGATGGAACTGGAGGTCATTATGTTAAGTGAGATAAGCCTGGCATAAAAAGACAAATATTCGCTATTTTCATTCATGTGTGGGAGCTAAAATAGTTGCACTCATGGAGCTAGAAAGTAGAATAGTGGTTACCGAAGGCTGGGAAGGGTGGAGGGAGAATGAAGAGAGGTTGGTTAACAGGTATAAAAATATACTTAGATAGAAAGAATAAGTTCTAGTGTTTCACAGCACAGTAGGGTGACAACAGTTAAGAATAATTTATTGTATATTTCAAAATAGCTAGGAGAGAAGATTTAGAATGTTCCCAACACAAAGAAATTATAAGTATAATCTTTGAAATTGTGGCTTTGAAATATTTAAATTAAGAAATTATTGATAAAAGGGAGTCAAGATTGAAGAAATTACTAGTAGGTAATGGATGTCCCAATTGCCCTGATTGGATCATTACACATTGTATGCATGTATTAAAATACTACATGTACCCCATAAATATGAACAATTCTTACGCATCAATAAAATTTTTTAAAAATGAAAAAACATAAGCTGCTTAAGTACAGGAAAAGTATCTTCCTCTTTATATGTCTAACTTCTACTAATGTGTTAGCATGAGGTAAATGTAAAAGTCAACCTGGTACACCTGTCGTATTTTGTAAGTAGGGATAATTGCTATAAATTTAAGACCGTTATTTTAACATAAAAACTAAGTTGATTTCATTTAGAATTATCAAAGTACAAACCAGCAACATTTCTTCTAGTAATGCATTTATGTATTAGTTATGCATTAGACAATTAAACCTCATCTCTACTAAAAATACAAAAATTAGCTGTGCATGGTGGCACATGCGTGTAGTCCCAGCCACTTGGGAGGCTGAGGCAGGAGATGTTGCAGTGAGAGGAGAGGTTGCAGTGAGCCAAGATTGTGCCACTGCACTCCAGCCTGGAGACAGAGCGAGATTCTGTCTCAAATAAAAATAAAATAAAATAAAAAGTACACAATTTGAGGATTCATGTTCTCAGAACAATTAGCATTGAGTTGGTTTGGTTTCCTGTCTTGAACAAGAAAATCACATAATTCGCTCAAGAAATCTTTTTGGTGTCCTTATGAGCAATTTATTTGACAGTATGTCTTGAGGAAACTGTATTTTCATTATCAAACTTTCAAGTTGCATGTTCCTAGAACTTGTCAATGTCTGTCAACTGGTCCTTATAAAGTGGAAGTGGGACTGGAAGGTGTTAGAAGGTAGGAATTTTTATTTTAATTTCATTTATTTTTATATTTTTGAAACCATTATAATAATATATACTTTTATTATTTTGGTAAATATAGAAAATAAATAGTATATCTGACTGAAATGGTTCAATAGATGTTTTCAAAGTGAATCCCTTAAAAACTATTTTGTTACAAAAAAATATGTTTTGACATAATTTGGGGTTGAAAAAGTTTTCTTTACAGATTGTCCTTAATACTCTTGTCTATAGAAATACAGTAACTTTTTCCAAAATCATGACTTTTATGTTTCAATGATAAAATACACAGACACAACTTAATTAAAATCTAAGGCCCTCCTGGCTCCCTAATATTTCCCCTTCAACGCAAAATAAAGTAAAATGTTTCTACTAGAAACATCTGTGTACAGAAATCACAATAAGCATATTGTTCAATGGTTCAGACATATATTTCTTTTTCCACATTCACAATGAATTTTGAAATATTAACAGATATTATCTGAATAAAGTACATTACTGTTTTGCCTACCATTTCGTGTATGGTTCTTATTTAAGTTATGTGGAAAATTAGTACAGGAATACTAGTAATTTCTTCAATCCTGACTCTCTTTTATCAGTAATTTCTTAATTTAAATGTTTCAAAGCCACATTTCCAATGATTGATAATTATTTATTTATTAGTAATAAATAATATTTATTTTTAGCCTTGAATTTATTTCTTATACCTCTATTTCTTAGGTCTTTCAACGTTCTATTTTCTCACTTTGATTTTTTTAATGGTTTTCTTTTTTTACAGTTTTTATGTGCCTAAATTTTTTATTTTCAATTTATAATGTCAGTTAAGTTGGGTAAATAGCCTTCAATATTACATTAATGCATCATTGCTCATTGTTACAGATAAATGATCTGAAGCCAGACTGATTTTATTTCTTATATTTTATTTGTCTATTTTCTGTTTTTTCCGTCCTTTAGTATTGAGGTAATTGGTTTAACAAAATAAATATATATATTTGAGATGGAGTTTTGCTCTTGTTGCCCAGACTGGAGCAGAATGGAACAATCTCGGCTCACTGCAACCTCCACCTCCCAGGTTCAATCAATTCTCCTGCCTCAGCCTCCTGAGTAGCTAGGATTACACCATGCTCAACTAATTGTTTGTATTTTTAGTAGAGACAGGTTTTCTCCATGTTGATCAGGTATTGTGGGTTCTTTGATGATAAAAGTTGAACTGTTTTTTCTCATCACTAAGATGTGTTCCAAATCCATAGTTCCACAGTTCCATCCTAAGTTTCAAAGCTTGGGAACATTTCTTTGGTGCCTATCATTAATTCATTTATTTAACAAGCAAGTTCCTACTGTGTTTCAGTCAATGCTCTGATTACAGAGAACATAGTAGGTAGCCAAACAGAGGAAGTGCCTGCAGTCTGGTGAAGGAAACTGACAATAAACACTTAACTAAATGGTTTGGTTATTTATGCATTTCCCATTGTGGGGATAAATATAGTGGAGACCCAGGATGGAGTGCCCAGCACTGGAGGGTGTTAGTTTATAAAATGTAGGTGGGGAAGGTCTTATGGATATGCTGACATTGAATAGAATCCTGAAGGAATTGAGTGAATGAGCCAAACATTTTAGGGAAAAGTGTTTCAGAAAGAGGGAACAGCCACATGCAAAGATTCACCTTTTATGTGACTTGAGAACATGGTAAACAAGTTTAAAGAAGAGAATAAGCCAGTGTGGCTGGCATAGAATGAGCATAGATTAAAACGGAAGGAGATTAATTCAGAAACGTAGTGGTGGCATGTGAACACTTAGTCGTCATACTTTAACGGCTCTAATCTCTCTGTTATCTCTGTTTGGCACATGTGAAATGAATCTTGAAAATCCCTGATTTACTCTCCACATTTCTAACTTTACTCTCATTCTTTTCATTTTGTTTTCTTTGCACTTTTTAATGTGTTGAGGTAAAACTTCAGTTCAATCTTACAGTTTACCAGGGTGAATCATCAATAATATCAATTCTACTAATCATCCAGTGTATAACATTGAAAATTTACCTAGTTGTGTTTTTAATATCTAAGAATAATATGTTGTGAAGTATATCTATCATGCTCATGAATTTTTTTTTTTTTATTTTTGGTTCCTGAATTTATATCCATCATTGTAGATAAGACTCTAGCTTGGTAGCTGAAGTGCTTATTTTCAACTCGATGTTAACTTTGTAGAAAATCAAGAAATGCCAATTCTGCTTATGGGAGCCTTAGCCCTGCTGCCATGTATAAAAAGTGGGTGACAGGGAGATTTTGCAGTGTTTACCCTTGTCATATAGCCTGGTTCTTGAGATTTCTGGGAGACATTTATGCAGAGTTGTGGTGACATGGTGGTTTAAGTTCTGATATGCTACACTGTGTCTCTGACACAAAACCTATTCTGGGCTTATTCTGAATTAAAACTCATTTATAATTCCAATTGTGGAATTATTTAACTTTATTCTGAAGATTCATACTGAAGTCAGCACTTGGAGCATGAAGAAATATTTGCAGATGCCACCTAATATATTCATTAACTAGCTGATCTCCCAAGCAAATATTTCTTCTCTAGGAAAAGTATTATTTTTCCTATCTAAAATTACAAAATGAAATTATCATTATCTTTATCATATTTCATGTGTTTTCTGTCTTATACAACATCTTACTGGTCTGTTCTCCCCTCCTTACCAACATGCTATCATTTTGATCTTATGTTAGTACGTTTTCATCCATTTCAATGAAATATGGTCATTGTATTCTGCTAGCCATGTCAAATTGGAGGTATCTCAATGAATGTTTTCCCTCAATGAATGGAGGGAATCTCAATGAATGTTCATAAGAATTATGAACCCTCTCCAGCTTAGGGTTCATGAACAATAGTTGTCAAGGACTAATTAAGCAGGAACACTTACATACTTGAGGAAGCTTTCTTCTGGATATGGTTCTGAGTGGAAATGTACACTTGGCATTTCTTTAAGAGTAAGTAGGTGTATCAATTCAAATGGCAAAGGTTGACATCTAACTTTTTCTTTGTTGTTCACAGGTACTCACTTTTCCCATTTTCATTCAGAGTTTCTAATATAAATAAGCAAATCAATTTATTTTTATTCACAGCAACAAAACATTGGTTAAACATGTTAGTCTGAATACTGATGGAATTTAATACTAGGTTTTGCAAATACATACAATGATTTACTTAAAATGGTATGTTTTTCTGAAACTACAAGAATGTTTTCCAAAGTTTATTCCACATCATCAAATGATAAGTAGGAACAGTTTTTAGAGAAGCAAAGTTCTTGGATCATAGAACTTAGAGAATTTTATCTATTACTTTCACTATCTTTACTGTAAAAAAGAAGTTTAAAATAATTTACTGCACATAAAATGCCTGGTAATCCAAATCCTAATAACTCTATGTCATATATATATATATATATATGTGTGTGTGTGTGTGTACATGTATATATTACTGAGAAACTGAGGTTGCCAAATTCCATGAGATAACAATGTCATCATTCTTTCGAAAAATATATGTAATGAATATAAACAAAAGATATGTTTATTCAGAATTCTATGAGAGATCTGAGGTTCACAGATTTCAGTATTGTTGTATGTTATTTTTACTGCATTATTTCTATGTTAAACATGATATCATAAATGCCAAGTAGGTAGTTTCTCATTCCACATGTATTTTTCTGGTTAGAAATAGCACAGGCATTTTAGAGGGATGAACCAGTAATTTAATTGGAAATATCAGAGTATTTATTGAAACATAGAAAGATGCTCAGAATAGAGAAAATAAGATGGATTACATTATATCCAACATTCATATTTTAAAATCTCTCATGCAGAAAGTATCAATGTATTCATTTTCCTAGATCACAGAATAAGGACTAATGGTTAAAAGTTCTGTGATGTTTGATTTCAAGTAACTATAGACAGCATTTTATAGAACCTATCTATCCAGGACTGGCCCATACTCACCTGTGAAGTAGTAATACCCTATCCTTTGGAAGTGTTCAAGCAGGCACCGTAATGCCATATGTGAGGACTATTATAGAGGGAATTCAAATAATGTAGAGCTAGAGTTAGTGGTATCTAAGATTTGGTTTCAAATATTCTATTTTCCTACATTTTTCTTCTGTACAAATACTGGGGTCAAAAGTCATGTTTCTTTGTTTCAGATTAGAGTAATTATTTTAAAAGCTACTTGATGTTTCGCTTTTGCTGAATGAAAGATTCTACTGTATTTTTTTTTTAAGTAACTTCTCTCATTTTTGTCTCTGTGTGTCTGCCTTTTTGTCTGTCTTATTCATTAATTATACTCTAAATGGAGATTCTTTATAAAATCAAAGAAACAGTACAATACAATTTTATTATTATTTATGACTTTTTAATCTGTCAGATAATGCAACAGCTTTGTTGGAACATGAATGCTATGCTTAGATGATCAGAATCTATCCTTTCGTTATTATATTTCACTCACAATTACTGTATATTTTTTAAAGTGTATATGCAATTACCATTTTATTTATTTTCCTCCAGGTGCCTCATGTTTTTCAGAGACCATATTTTGTGAGAGACTTGGAATTGTAGGTGATGATTGGGCTACTTTAAATAGGAATAAAATTATTTAACTAACATTTGCTACCTAAGAGTAGAATCAATATCGTCAGTTCTAGATTATTTTATAGTTCCTGTATTTATAACTGTACTAAAATCATCTAATTTTATTTAAATAAGAATTGGAGAAAAAGCATTTTGTATGAAAATGCCTTATGTAGAGAACTTCATATAACAAAATTTGAATAAAGCTATTACAACATGTCATCTGCCAAAAAAAGACATTTGTTACTTTAAAATATCAATGTTGATTAGAATTTCCCCATTTTTTAATGACTTTTTGTTTTTGTTTTGTAAAAACAACCCATTGTTTAACATGAACTTGGCAAAAATTTATTTATCTCTACTTTTATATGATCAACCATAAACTATTATTGTGTGGGAGTCTAAGTCTCTTTGTATGTCTCTAAGAACTTGCTTTATGAATCTGGGTTCTCCTGTATTGGTTGGATAGTTAGCTCCTCTGTTGCGTTGATCCCTTTACCATTATGCAATGTCCTTGTTTGTGTTTTTTGATCTTTGCTTGTTTAAAGTCTGTTTTATCAGAGACTAGGATTGCAACCCCTGCTTGCTTGCTTGCTTTTCTTTCTTTTTTTTTTTTTGCTTTCCATTTGCTTGGTAAATATTCCTCCATCCCTTTATTTTGAGCCTATATGTGTCTTTGCATGTGAGATGGGTCTCCTGAATATAGCACACCACAGCCAAAAAACATATGAAAAATTCTCATCATTGCTGGTCAATAGAGAAATGCAAATCAAAACCACAATGAGATACCATCTCACACCAGTTAGAATGATGATCATTGAAAAGTCAAGAAGCAACAGATGCTGGAGAGGATGTGGAGAAATAGGAACGCCTTTACACTGTTGGTGGGAGTGTAAATTAGTTCAACCATTGTGGAAGACAGTGTGGCAATTCTTCAAGGATCTAGAATCAGAAATACCATTTGACCCAGCAATCCCATTACTGAGTATATGCCTAAAGGATTATAAATCATTCTACTATAAAGACATATGCACATGTATGTTTATTGCAGCACTGTTCACAATACCAAAGACTTGGAACCAACCCAAACACTCATCAATGATAAACTGGACAAAAATGTGGCATATATATACCATGGAATACTAGGCAGCCATAAAAGGATGAGTTAATATCTTTTGCAGGGACATGGATGAAGGTGGAAACCATCATTCTCAGCAAACTAACACAGGAACAAAAACCAAACACCGCATATTCTCACTCCCATAAGTGGGAGTTGAACAATGAGAACACATGGACACAGGGAGGGGCATATCACACACCGGGGCCTGTCTGGGGGTGGAGGACTAGGCGAGGGATAGCATTAGGAGAAATACCTAATGTAGATGACGGGTTGATGGATGCAGCAAACCACTATGACATGTGTATACCTATGTAACAAAACTGCACATTCTGCATATGTATCCCAGAACTTAAAGTATAATGAAAAAATGTTATATTAAAAAAAGAGCTAATTATACCCAAAACCAGACAAATAAAAAATCCTAAGTGATACTACATCTATTATAGAAATTAAACTTGTAATAATAATAATAAAAAACTTCCCCCAATGTAAACTATAGGCCCAGATGTCTTCAATAATGAATTTCATCACATATTCAAAGAAGACATAATATCAGTAATGTACACTCTTTCAGAAAATATAGTGTATGGGGATATATCACACACTTCATGAAGTTAGCATTACCCTTATTCATACCTAACAATAGCATTACAAGAAAAGAAAATTAGAAATGTCCCTCTTGAAGATACATAAAAACATTTAACAAGATATTAGCAAGTCAAATCTAGCCATGTATAAAAAGGATGATATATAATTAACGTGTCATTTTATCAGAAGTACAAGGTTGTTGTAACATTTAAAACAATCAATATAATTCACTACACTAACAGAATACAAGATAAAAACATATGAACATCTCAGTAGATTGCAGAAAAAATAAGCAATCTTTAGACAAAAACTCTCAGGAAACTTAGAAGTGAAAGGAACTTTTCAATCCAATAAATGTTAGTAGAAATTTTAACCTAACATTACACTTAATGTTGAAACTCATTTCACCTAAGAGAAGGCAAGACTGTTACCATTTCTATTCAACATTGCACTGGAAGCCAATACAGCACAAAAAGACAAGAAAAAAATAAATTAAAAACATAAAGTTGGGAAAGGAAGAAGTAAAACTGCCTGTTTCCAGACAACACAATTGTATATGTAGAATACCCTACTCAAATGATACTATGACATCCATATACGAAAAGCAGTTGTATTTTGATGTAATAACAAAGAACAATTGGGAAAAAAGATAACATTTAGAGTAGTATCAGAAAACATAAAACATTTAGGATTAAATCTAAAACAATATGTGCAAAACTTCACAATAAATATAAAGAAAAGGTATATAATGGCTACACTGACAACTAGAAAACATTATTACATGAACTTAAAGGCACTGAAGTAAATGAAAATTAATACCATGTTCATGGATTAACAGACTTAATATGTTTAAGATGTTCATTCTTCCAAGTTTATTTATGAACACAAAGGAATCGCTCTCTATGTTTATTTTGAAGAAACCATCAAGCTGTTCTAAAATTCAAGGGAAAAGACAAATGATGCATAATAATCAAATAAATAATGAAAAAGAACAAAACTGGAGGAATCGCCCTTTATTTCAAGACTTACAATAAAGTTGCAATGATCAACAAAATTTCATATTGACATACACAGAGACAAGTAAAATAATGGAACAAATATAGTACGACACTAGACTCACTTGTGTTCTTAATAGATTTTTTACAAAACTCCAGTCAATTCAAAGAGAAAAGGATAATCTTTATAACAAAACATTTCTATGGAAAATAAATGGACTTAAACCTCTATCTTTATAAAAAGGAAGACTTATCAAACAAGCATAAATCCCAGAAACTTAAAGATTCTAGAATAAAACATAGGAGAATATATTTATGAATTTGGTGTGGGGAAATACGTCTTTGGCAGGGCAAAAAAAAGCCACTGATATAAAATTTTCTTAAGTTACACCGTGGGCTTCATCAATATCTACTCATAAGAAGACAGGATTAACATAATCAGCAGAAAGGTCTTAGAAAATATTCACAGTACATAAATATGAATAAGGATGTGTATGCAGAATGTGTAAAGTACTATTATGCACCAACAGTAGTAAGAAAAATACCCAATTATAAAATGGGCAAAACACCTGACTGACACTTTGCAGAAGAAGATATGAAAATGTCCAGTAAACACATAAAGTAGTGTTCAACAACATTAATTATTAGGGAAATTTGATTTAAAACCACAGGTGATATTATTTTATATTTTCCAATATGGCTAAAATTTAAATATGATAGAGGTAAGATACAAATAAATATTTTTGCATGGGAAAAATGAACAATAATCATTAGCTTCACTTTAAGAAAAAAAGAATAATATAATAGTAATTCAAGACAGATCAAACACATTGCACATAAAGTGCAGACCCATAAAGATTCCAGAACTAAACATAGGCAATTATAACTTTGGTGTCATAAGTTGGCATGTGACAGGGTGAGGTGATGAGCAATTGGAACTACTCTACATTGCTGATGTTAGTGTAAAATTACACAAGTTTGGAGAAATCTTTGACTATTTCCTTTAAAGTTAGACCTACATATACCCTATGGCTCAGCATCTCCATTCCTAAATATTTAACAGAAGTGTCAAAAAGAAACACAAAAGATTTTTACAAGAATGTTCATAGCAGTCTAAGTCTTAATAATAGAACAATTGAAAAACAGAAATATTCATCAACAGAAAAATGAATCAACAAAGTGAAGTTCATGAGGATACTGGAATACTACTCATTTGTAAAAAATAACAAACTGTTACATGTAAGAACATGGAAAAACCTTAGAGACATTATTTAAAGTACTGTGGCACTGATTGGTGAGGAATGACCTCCCATAAACTCCCAAAGTAAAGTAATAGAAAAAGGGAGGAGGCAATAATGACCATTTATATCTTCTTCCAAATAATCAACAAGTAATTTGTTGAGTATCTACCACCTCCTCTATTCTAGGCACTGGAAATAGAATCATAAATCAGATGACTTGTTGCCTTCACAAAGCTTCTAGTGGGGAGAAAAGTAGATAGTTCAATTCAGAGATTCTGCCTGAATTGAACAAGGGAAATCTACACTGAGAAGATGGCATTTGAGTAGGCTCAAAGTGAATAATGGTGGAAGCCACTTGGAATTTAAGGATGTTAGATAAATTTAAGAATTTATTTTGATAGTGCAGAAAAATTATTTTTGTATATTATAGTTCTTTGCTTATTTTGTTCTTTTATGTAGACATAATGCAAAAATAAGAAAACTGTGGTCTAAAATTTCTAGTAGATCATTACACTTTGTTGAAAAAAATAGATTTGGCACATGAAAGACATTGGAACGTGGGAGGATCTCATTATCTAATACATGAATGAAATTCTATTCTTACAAAACCAAGTGATGGTGCTTGGAAATCCTCCATGCACTGGTCAGCATTTCTCACACATGTGAGTGGAGCTAGGATTTCCACTCCCTGCATATGTTTAGTGTGTCACCCTGGACATCTGCTAATGTTGAACATCTGTTTTTTGTTTTCATTGAAAGATGTTTAATTTGGAGTGCCAAAAAGAGATGGGGTCATTAGTTATTCTACAATGTGAAGCTATCCAGTAAATTGTCCTTGTTTGAGGAATAATAATGTCAAAAAAGCTATATCCACTATAATTAATCCTAAAGTTTCCTTCACATTGAGAATTATTACAGACATAATTTTAAAAGAAAATGCCAACCTATGATGAGTCTCTGAGAAAAAACAAAAGTGATTTCATTCAGTATTTATCATACAGGAATTACTGTAAACTGGTTTTCAAACACTAAAAAACATATGTAAGTTGTGAATACAGGCAGATACTTATGTGTCTGTAGAATTAGCTAATATTTAAATTATGCATAGTGTTGTTTGAATTCATTCATATTTTCTTGAAATGAATAGTCCGTGTTGCTTACCCTCTATTAATTTGTTTGATTTTTAAAAAATTAACTGTGACAAGTTATTGTCATGTTGAGCTGAAAACTTACCATGTTAAGTGACAGACCATATTCAAGAAGAGAAATAAGCTGTTGTACATTGTATGCCTTTTATATTTGTATTATATGTGACAGTGTATGAAATCAGATTCACTATCATTTGACTTATTTTGATCATCAACAGGCCATAAGGTACTATTGCAGGTTTTTATATGAATAGTTGGAATGTTAAGTAGTGTACTCCTTTTTCTGCTTAAGAAATCTGTTTTTACATTTATATATTTAATTGAGTCCTTCTAAAATATGTAAAATGTAGTAGAAGCATAATCACACCCTTCTAAAATGTAAAAATGCCCTTTTTCATTTGAGAACTAAAGCTCTGTGTTAGATTATTGGTAAGAAAGTTGTGGGTTTGAAATTTTGTATGTATAGTATATAAACATTTATTCAACTTATGTGTAGATTTATATTCACTCATGTTTGCAATTTGAATTTTAAAACAGCAAAACAAAAAGGATGATATACACAGAAGAAATGGAATAATGATCTTAGTGTCACATAGCAATATAGAGACCATGTTGGTCAAATCTTTAATTTTAAAATGGGGAACAAATCTTAAAAAATCTCACTTCTCTGTTTTTTACTTGTTTCCATTTTATAAAATGGTAGTGTTATTAAGATGCAAGAATGCCTGGGAAGACTTGTATGTACTTGGAGTGGGGAGGGTATGGGTGTGTCTTGCTTTATATAAACATAGCTAAATTCTTTATATATGATAATTTGTCATATAAGTACCAATACAACTATTTTTTTATGCTGTTTTTCTGAAAGTTTCACTTTATTCTTCACATTTTTGGGTTGTTCCAATAAGTTATCCTATTTCTTTTTACCATGTGCCTATTCAATGCCTCTGCTGTTATTTTCCAGCAGCCCACAATTAAACATGTCAAGGTTTGCTTTAATTATAAATTTAGTGGAAGAATCCATGGTATAGAATACTAAATAATTGGAAAAAGGGCTCATTTATTCAATCTAATCTTGTATTCCTTTGTAGGAGGATGTCAAAAATGAATATTTGAAAAAGGAACAACAAAAAGAATGGAAAGATTACAAGGTATAATAATATATACCAACAAAATAAATAGTATAATTAATTATTCTTAGAATATATTAAATTAGTGATAAATATAAATATTAAGGGAAATTAAACTTTTATAATGAATGAATGTTAAAGAATATATTTCTACTGAAAACATATTCTTTAGTCCTTTATATCTGAAAAGAGCATGTAAAATAAATTTGTAATAAGTCCACATTTTTTCCTCCAAATTTAGAGGGAAGAAAATGCATTAAGTACCTACAATATGCTAAGCAGTTTATGTATGTTGTCTCATTCAGCGCCTTTAACTATAGTTGTTCCTTTTCTTATTTTATGGAATAGGCCGCTAAGGACTGGAGAAATTAAGGAACTTGTCTGAGTAACATAAGTAGTTACTAAAACTGCCAGTAATCTGACTCAGGTTTACCCAATTGAAAGTATGAGCTCGTCACAATTTTATAGTGCTTTCTGCTATAGAATGCAGTTGGCAAGCGAGAATAATGAACTATTTTGTAATGTGCATGTCAAGGGAAAAAAATAGTGACTATGGTGATTTTAATACTGATATGGGATTAATCCACATTTTTTGCACTTTGAAAATTTGACTACCAGAATCATCATCACCACTGTCATTATGTCTCATGTCTTCATTGCTTATCCAACACCTTCTGTAAGATACACACGGTGGGTGGAACTCTTTAAAGATCTCAGTTAAGTACATCTTTGAATATATTGAGAAAAAAAATAAAGATAACTTGGAGACTTTTAAGCAGCTGAGAAATACAGTCTCTCATGTAGTAGAAAATACAAAAGGAATACAACATAAAGAGCTAAGATAATATATTGTCTTTTAAAGAAACAGCTTCTCTTTAATTTTTTGGCTAACACAGTAGCTTAATATCTATGAGATACCACACCATCAACAGAAATTAAAAATGGCAGGCAGAGATTTTAAGTAGGGCATTCTTTTAAACAAATATCCTCCAGTGGACTCCTCAGATAAATAGAAGGGTAATCGTTTTTCAAACAGCTCCACCTTGGGCTCTGAGCCTGGAACACTATAGGTAAGTGCTGCACATCTTCAATGTGGCTTTAAGCTTCTTCCTCTCTTTGTGTCATAGGCATGCAGAAAAGTGTAGGGACACTCACCGACTTAGTATGAAAAAGTAGGGCAGGAAAACTTTCCAGATATTTGTTTCTGTTAAGAGGCAGACAATGAAGCAAAAAGTGGGATGAATTCCCATGTTAAAACACCACCTTACATAACCATCTGCAATGATGCAATCTTTGGCAGAAGGGCAGTTTGCTCTTGCCTTGACAAATTTCTAATTTTCTGTTCCTGGTAAGCTAATTCTTATGAGTTTACACATATTATTGTCAGTCTAGAGGACTTATTTAGTTCCCATCAGGGATCTGCATTTTTCCAAATATATTAATTTACTAAAATATGAAGCCTAAGCCTATTGTTGAAATATACACATATTGTTCCTTTTACATTCTAGTTCTTTCTAAAATAAAATGTCATTTATTTACTCCTGTATGTCATATTAAATAAAGAAAACATTTTATACTTTCCTATTTTTCTTAAGAAAACATACCAATTTCGTTTTTTGAATTACATGCAGTTTGGTAATTAATTTTGCCCCTAACAACATCTCCTGCCCTACTGAATTTCTTTCAATTCCCTAAAAGGACATTCTCTCTCTTGTCTGAAACACCTTTACCTTGAACTGATTTGTAACTGCTAATTGTCTTTTTCACTAATAGACTATAATTTCAATAGGCGACAGATAGTGACAGGTGCATTCCCTGCCACATAATAAGAACTTAATTTTTATGTTGAGTAAATGAATGAATGACATGCCTATCATCTGTAGATGCTATTACTTCTGAAGTGGCACATAAAAAAATGGGCAATAACTTTGTTGCTGTCACCCCCAATCTGTATGGAAGTAAGTTTCCTGGCAAATCTGGGAGCTCAAGTTTCTTCCTTTATTCAAGCAGTTGTTTCTTTAATGATACCCTGCTGTCAGTCACAGTGTCATCATATGTTTACAAAAGGATTCAGTGATCTCCTAGCTGGATATATCAGGATCTCAGATTTATTAAAGTTATTTTGAAAGCAATTTATGAAGAGTGATTTGCAGAGATTTGTCTGAAGATTGTTGCTCTTATCCCAAGTCCTAAAATTTGGATGATTTGCCCACTGTGTAAATTTACCTGAAACAGGAATTCTTGTTAAAGATGTCTTGTTACCTGGTATTTGATGACTGCTTCTTGCAGGATATCCGTTCTAGCACCAGAGATTTATCATGGAAGTCAATCTTGATTTTTTTTCTTCCCATAGTGTATCCGTCAGGGAATATTGGAAAAACTAGGCATTTAGAAAACATTTTTATGAGAGTAACTCCATCAGATTTCATAGTCTGTGGACATTACATTCCACTAACAAGAATAGATTATGAGCTTTCATGTTCATGTTTTCTAGTCTACTAGCCTTAAGCAGTATAAATATTCTATAACCATTTTTCTTATTGGTTCGTAAAAACTAAGAAGCTGAGAACCAAAATTGTAACTAAGAAAAAATTGAAAAGAATATGGTAAAATACATAGTTGTGCACAGTGGTGTGTTAATCAGTGTTTACAAAACTGTTTCCCTTTACTCTGCCAAAACTCTTGATTTGTAGCATTTTCCAGTTTTCATGTTGTAAATAATCCCGTTATAGCCACTTACATGCAGCTGGGAAGAGATGCAAGGTGTCAGCCCTAACAGTACTGCGAGCCCACTCCAACCCACCAGGGCTTCCTGTGAGATTGTGCACCTGTGGTGGGGGTGGAGTTAGGAGAGATGGGGCAACCACTTAGACCTACTGTGGAAGATTAAGTAAAAGGTAGAAATTTGGAGAAAAAAATATCATCAATGAGATTAGTATTACTAGCAACAATATCTTCTGTATTGCTAACAGCAACACAAACATATCTTGGATTTGCCAGTATAATCTTTCTATATTTTCTTTTTTTTTTTTTTTTTTTTTGGGACGGGGTCTCGCTTTGCTCCCCGGGTGGGGGTCAAGGGCCGTTCTCGGCTCCCTGCAAGCTCCGCCTCCCGGGTTCACGCCATTCTCCCGGCTCAGCCTCCCAAGTAGCTGAGACTACAGGCGCCCGCCACCACGCCCAGCTAGTTTTTTGTATTTTTAGTAGAGACGGGGTTTCACCATGTTAGCCAGGATAGTCTCGATCTCCTGACCTCGTGATCCACCCGCCTCGGCCTCCCAAAGTGCTGGGATTACAGGCTTGAGCCACCGCGCCCGGCCATCTTTCTATATTTTCTTGCTGGTTCTCCTAAATTAACTTTTCCAGTGAACAGTATTTGATGCCTATGCTTCTTGTTTATTTTTTCATTTAGAGAATATATACCATGCAGTCTTGCTACCCGATGTCCCTGCATTCGTGTCTGTAATCAACTCTTTGGCTCTTCTGAGCAAGTTTGAACTCTTCAATGAACCATTCAGGTTTTTGCACTTAATTTTCCCAAAGTTTTGCCTTTATGACCATCCTATTGAGTTTAGTTTTCTCTTGTTTTGAGACGGAGTCTCGCTCTGTCACCAGGCTGGAGTGCAGTGGCGCGATCTCAGCTCACTGCATCCTCCGCCTCCCAGCTTCAAGCGATTCTCCTGCCTCAGCCTCCCAAGTAGAGTAGGTGGGATTACAGGCACGCGCCACCACACCCAGCTAATTTTGGTACTTTTAGTAGAGACAAGTTTCACCATGTTGGCCAGGCTAGTCTTGAACTCCTGACCTCGTAATCCACCTGCCTTGGCCCTCCCAAAGTGCTGGGATTACAGGCGTGAGCCACCCACATCCAGCCTTGAGTTTAGTTTTCTTAATCTTCCAGCACAAATTCTGAGTCTGTTATTTGTATTTTCCTTGACTTCTCTGAACCAATTTCAGTCTTTCTTCAACCAATTCCAGTTTTCTTTCAAGCTACAACATCCTCCATATTTTATAAAACATTCCCTGATTGCCCCTCACTAGCACTAATCGTCCTCTCTTAGTGAACAAATATAGTCTATAATATACAATTAGGCACTTGGTTATGTATTGAATTAATATTGCCTAATGTTTTATATAGATGCCTCCCATTATCTTTTAAAATATACTTTAAGGTACTTGTGAACAGAGACCATAGAATATCAAATAACCATGAACACACAGGGAAACCTAATAACGACTCAACGTTAACTTGACTATAGAACTGGAAAAAAAATTACTTTGAGAAATAAATTGTTTAATGCTTTTATCACGTTTTGGTTTCATAATCTTAAAATAGTTGAGTCATTTTAGCAGGTTGAACTAAAATTGATAGTATGATAACAGTAACATCTATCTATTTTACTCATTTGTATTCAGAATAAGTTTTTTTTTGTTTTTTTTTTGTTAATCTAATCATCTTTGAATGAAATATTAAAGTAGTATGAATCAGAGTAGAATTGTGAGTCAGAGAATAAATCGTTTTAGTGTTAAGAAACTAAAGCATATAAAACCACTAGAAAAAAATGAGCATGAAATTACTTTTCAAAATACCTGAAGTAATCACTCCGCGTTAGCTTACAAACTGTATTCAGAAATTTTTAATGTAAATATTCAATAGGTTGCAGAAATAAAAGTACAAATCATGGACTCAGCTCTGGTATTTAGCTATGAATTTCTCATGCATTAAATGGTTTTGTGAATTTAGGAAAAGGAGTCCAGTGAGAAAAATTGGTAGTCTAATTTTTAGTGGGCATACTAAATGATTAATGGTATCTGTTGCAGTTTATTAGGCTTATTTTAACCTATTTAAAGTATTTATTGATACTTCTTTTCAAGAAGAGACAGCATGGTCACAATTTATTGCACATCTCCAATCTGTGCTACAAAAGCACAACTCAAGTAACCCCACAAAAATACCCTCACAACCAGGTGGTGGAGCACCCCAGAGTCCTAACTCCTTGGGAGGCTGAGATAGGAGGATCACATGACCAGGATTCAAGACTGTAATGAGCTGTGAGCATGCCACTGCACTCCAGCCTAGGTGACAGAGTAGACTCCATCTCTGTAAAATAAATAAATAAATAAATAAATAATCACAGAGAAAACAGAGCACTTTCTATTCATTTATGTTATAGCCTATGGTTAATTATTTCTTGTCCATAACTCCAGAGCAAAAATCACATAATATTATGGAAAAAATGTTAATAAATATAAAATACCCAAATTCCCTAGTTGCACATTTTTTATTAGCACACTTGTATTAACATTCATACCAGTTCTTTGGCCCTAATATCATACCTCTTCTATATTCTTTCAAGTGTTAGAAAAAAATGAAATTAAACATCTTTTAGCCTTCCTTTTCTGGGCTATATTGCAGTAGTTCCTTCAGTTAACCTCATAAATTCTATTTTCCTTTTCTTTAATTATGTTGTTGCTGTCTTCTGAACCCTTGATGATTAGCATGAGACCACTAAATTAAATTTTACTTGTTATGGCTAAGTCTCTATGTACCAAGTTATTACATTAATTGACCTGATGCCTCAGGCTAGTCTTCATGACTGAAATGAAATATATTACTGTACAGTGAAAATTTTGTTTTGCTTATTGTACCAACTATTGGTTGATCTTTTTATCATAAAATTTACATTTGCTTATTCTTCCCATTGAGAATATTATGAAAAGAAATATTCATCATTAATTACTTAAGCTATATCTATAGCTTTTAAATGGAGAATTGATGCTTTTTTTTCATTCCTCTCATCTTTTTGTGAACGTTGTCTCAGGGCCAAACTTGTCCTTCAGTTTGTCTCTTCCTCTGAACGTTAGGAATTTAGGCTCCTTGAAGAGAAGGTATCTTGTTTATAGAGGCATGTACAGTATAAAAAGCAGAAATGATACATAGGCAGGCCTTCAGTAAACATGAGTTAAATGATGAAAATGAATAAATCCTTGGATAATTCAAAACACGTAGAAAATAGAAGAGTCCATGGGTGGGGCTAGGGGTATAGCAAACAGAGATTTGGGCAAGGACACAAAGTAGCAGATACGTAGAATGAACAAGTCTATAAAGCTAATGTATAACAGGAGGACTATAGGCAATAAAATTGGGAGATACTTGAGATTTTTGTTAAATAGTGGACTTTAGCTGCTCTTGTCACAAAAATAAAAGTAACTGTGATATGATAGATATTTTAATTTGCTTCCGTATAGTAACCACTTTATTGTCTATATGTATTTTATAACATCATGTTGTTAAACCTTAAATATACACAACAACATTTATTTAAAAACAGATGAGTTATTATTTCCTGAAATGTAAAAAAGAAGAAAAACTTTAATACAATTTACTGGTATTTTTTGAGCACTACTCTGTGTCTGGCTAAGTAATCAGCTGTAAATAAAAATGAAACACTTCCTGTTTATATAGATTTTCAGGGTCTATCTAATGGGGAACATAAAAATTACAAAAATTATGTATCCCCAAATAAGTGTATATATAGCATTGTGAGATGTGCTCTAAAGGGTGCTGTAAAGGAAAAGAACTAGGAATATGAGGCAAAATAATGGGTTCATCTGACAGTTTTTCCTTTGAATTATCTGAGTTTCCTTCACTATCTTAAGAATAAACCTATAGTCAATGGCTATTTTAAAATAACTTATTTTTTTATTCTATTTGCTTAATACTTCTGATAATCCTTTTTCCCCTCTTTTCTTTCATGTATGTGAATAGACATATATATCAGACCCACTAAATTATTTGTAGAGATATTTGGGCATATAAGCTCTACACAGACACAGATAATTCTAAATTCTCACATTCACCACTTTTCTATCGGATTAAAATGTGTTTCAATTCAATACTACATTTAAGATATGCCTACTAAGAGCAAACTATATATGAGGTGTTTTATTTTTGTAGCTTTATTGCTTCTTGTTTTATACTGCAACCCATCTTAAATGTGGACGTTTCTATTGTACAGCTTTTTCTTTCAGAGCTTAGAATTTTTTAGATTTTAATATATGATGTGGAAGTTGTAGAGTGGTAACATTATATAATCAAGGAACTGCATTCTATGGGGAGCATTTGTAATTCCCTTATTTTTCTGTTTGTGAAAGAAACCTTAATGTTGATGTTGTGCATTATGAATAGTACTGTCTTATCTTGAATATATATAGTTCTGTGATTCTTCCTTCAATGTAAAACCCCAAACAACTTCCATGATTCCTAATATAAGGATGTAAGTATTTCCTCAGTTCAACTGTAATTCAAGAGTTATTTAACACAGTGTTTAATGATATAACACATCTATCTGCATTGTACATAGGCCAATTCATTATATGCAAAGGGCTTGTTTTGGTTTATCACTGGTAGGAGGATGAAAAATTCAGGGATATAAATCAGGGCACTGAGGAAGAACAGCTTAATCAGTGATAGTTAGAAAGTCACTTCATATGAAATGGAGAGTGCATTATTACCACAAATATTGAGGAGAGAAGCCAGGATATTAAGCCCCAGTGGAAGAAAAGGCTTAAAGGCCTTATAAGGAGACAATGCTCTAGGGTTTATTGTTTGTCTGGTTGAATATTTTGAACTTAGAAAACCAAGTCTGACATACATATGAAGGAAAAAATGACAAATGGTTTTATATAGCATGATTCAGTACGGAAAAGGCAAAGCCAGGCCACAAATGAAATATTTTGATAGGCACAAATTGCAATTTAGAAGTCACCACGTACACCCCAAGCAAAGGGTGGCAATGCTGTTTGGCCCCTGAGACTCAATGTAATTTCTTAAGTATCAAAACAGGCAGGTGGGTTTACAAAACAGCAATCACAGGGTAGGCTCATCAACAAGAAAAAGGCTTTCTGATCTCATCCTCATGGTGGGACGAGATACCTATGTAGCCAATAAAAATTATGAAGTTGACAAGTGCTGCTTTCCAGAGTTAGGGCTGCATGGACTGGTCATTGCAGCAGGGGGCTACATCTGCTGGGTAATCTTTAAATTTCCAATAAGTTTATCTGTATATGCAAGAAAGTTATAAGAAGGATTCACAAATACCTATTAAAATATATATATTATGGGCCTATAGGTAGAGGCACATCTATAGCTATACCAATATTATGCACACATTTAGAGTACTTTATTTTTGTCCTGAGTACTATGCATTTATTGATACATTTGCCTTATATATTTTAAAGACAAAAAACATAAACTAAGATTGCAAATACGCTGTTTATTTCCAGAATAAGAAAATCATTTGTGATCTGATAAGCACTGCCCTTTCCCATCTTTGAGCACCCAAACCCAACAACTGCCTTGCTCTCTAGCCCTTACCATTACTGGCCTGCAGGTGAAACTCGTCCTCAGGGCTGGACTACTTTTCTGATGCTGAGCTTTCCTGTTCTTCAACTTCTGCTTTTGATAAAAGCCATAATCATCTGGGAAATATGAATGCAGTTTCTGGAGAGAGCTGAGCCCTTCTGAGGATGAACTGCCTGGTGGGCCAAGTTTTGTCATAAGAAACTCACAGGCAATTCACACTGGAATAAGTGTCTAAGGGTGTAGGAACATGTGGACAGATTTTTCACCCTTTGTGTTTAACTTGGCAGTCTTTGTCCTCACCACTCACTATATTGTTTTATAACAATGACATCTTCTTACAGGATTCACATGACTAGGTGTTTAATAGAAAAACCTGCTGTTTTTCACAAGATTTGGAAAAGAGAGGATGGATAGGGAGGCTGTTATAAAGTTTTTGTCCATTTTCAAACCAAGCAATAAATCTAAAAAGCTCTGTGTCCAATGTAAACCACGAATGAAGAAGTGCTGAAAAGTGTTCAAATTAATTTTCCAGTGCAATGGAAAAAAATACAAGTACTATAATATCAGCTTCTGCAGTTTCCCTGTCTGCTCCCCAGGCCATTTCTCTTTCTCTCCCTCTCTGTCTCTCTCAAAAGATATGCTTTAATTTGCTGTTCACTAAGCTCATTAATTCTAATTCCTTTCTTAACTTTGTTGCCAAACAAACATAGTCATATTGTCTAGCTAAATAAATAAGCTGAATACAACTGAGTGAATGAGGTCCTGATACACACTCTAACATGGATCAACCATCAAGACATCATGTTAAGTGAGATAGGTCAGAAACAAAAGGACAAATATGTACGATTCCACTTATATGAAGTATTTGGAAGAGTCAAATCTTTCTCAGATTCACAGAGACAGGAGGAAAAATGGTGGTTATCTGTGATTGAGGGGAGAGCAGAATGAGGAAGTATTATTTAGTGGGTAGAGAGTTTCAGATGGGAACTATGACAAGTTTAGAGGTAGACTGTGATGACGGTTACCCCACAATGTTGATACCACTGAACTACACACTTAAAAAGAATGAAAATGGTCAGTTTTATGTTATGTATATTTTACCACATTGAGAGAAAAAAAGAGAATGGATGGTGGTATAAGACAAGTTAATATGTTTCGGGCCATTTTCTAGCACCTTATTTTTGGGAGAAGAATAATTTTCTTTTAATTTTTCCATTTTCTCTGTCTTCGATAATTAAAACTTACTGGTGTAAACAGAATAAGTAGTAAAATGCTATAATTCCAAGTCTGACATAACACCAGCAACAAATCAGTAAAACTTAACTCTGACTATCCTTAAGACTTAACCTTTTTTTAAAAAAAGTGTATCTGACAAAATAAATTAGTAAGCATAAAAAGAATAAACTGAATACCACATCCAATTTTCCGACTCCCAAAAGCATTGTCTTTATAATGGGACTTTAGTGGGAGAATATTTACAATCAATTCAGGGAAGGAGAGGATATAGGAAAGCGTGTATGTAGTTGGTGGAAGATGAAGAAAAAGAAGGTTATCTCAAGAGCTTCTCACAAAATTTCAAGAGGAATTGAGATCTCATATGTTCTACAAGAGAGAAGCCCTGTGCCAGCTCCCTCATAGTACCCACTGAGGCAGCACACTTCTGAGAAAATTACTTCGTGGTGCACCTGGAGAGGGTGGACTGCAGACAATGACATCTTATGAGGATGGCCACCCGCAGTTAAGAGATGAGTGGTCTCAAAGCAAAGCATTTCATTGACCATGCAGAGAAACCAGGCATGCCTTCTCAAAGGCTTAAATTACATCAGGCTCATAACATTGACACTATTGTGAATAGAATGTTAGTGATATCTAAGAGTGACTAAATTCAATTTCCTATAAGTCCAGAGAGTGAATTTTTGGAGTAGATTAAATTTAATTGAGAAAAATAAAAGTAATGTTACTTTTTTGTATTCAATAGTAGGGTAAATTCTGGAACCACTGAATAAGTTTACTTTCCCTGAAACACTATTATTATTCTATCTATATCTTATCAATGGTGTCTAACTTTAATAGATTAATTTTATTAAGAAATGGGAGGTGTAAAATTTACAGAATATCATTTTAATTTGACTATGAAGTCAGAATTATGTTTTGTGCTAAAGTACAGTAACTTCTGTCAAACTAGTGTTCTTATTTTATTGTTATTTTTCTTCTGTCCTTTTACCTGGCTTTACTGGTCTTTCTTATTTTTATTGTTTCTTTTACTGTATGTTATTGCCAATCATTTTTACAAGTATAGGAATATAAATAAAAGATATGGAAATATAAATGAGTTTGACATTAATTCTCCAAAAAACCTGTTACTTCTATTGGTGTCTGCTTCTGAATCTGTGATTTATATTCTCCATATTGATATATTTCTCTGACATTCTGCTATTCTTTTGGTCAACACAGTTCTTCCTGTTTTCAGTTATTATTATTAGATTATAAGTTTTGTGGGCTTTTTGAGCTATTTACTTAAACAGGATCATGCTATAGTCAGAGCTTTTAATTTTATGGGAACATGAAAAGAAGACTCAATCGGATTCAAATCTGGGCTTCACAACACTGTTGAGCTGTATGACTCAACAGGCTACTTAACACTGTTTTCATAGGTTCCGTATGTTCAGATTTCAAGAAACCACTATATCTGTATGATATCACATATCTCTTTATTGTAAATCTATATATTAAGACTGCTTGTCACTTTCAATGTTTACAGAAAAGTAATGTAAATGTATCCTAAACTATTTGGATTACCACTTTTAAGTATCCACTTACTGCAGAGAGTCATTGTCTCTGTTTTTAAATAGTACTGTTTTAATTACTTAAGTTTTATGGGGAAAAAGTTAAGAAATTTCATATGTAACTTTCTCCTTTGGACCAATTGGATGGAAAAACACTCCAATGGTAGGATGTTAAGTCCAAAAAATAGTGTATCAATCCTTCAAAAGGAGAAATGTGGTATAATAAGTAAATTAACATACTACATACAACAATGTAAGCTTACTGAACTAGAAGCAGTAATAAACACAAAACTGTGCTCTAATAATAGGTACCATATTCATTATGAGGCTGGATACAGCTTCAGCTTAACTATATTATCCCTCAATTAAATTCATATTAACATGAATATAATTGATTTCATAGTTGTTGATGCGGCATTCGTTGCAAAATATTTCTGTTCCAAAAATTAAAATCTAATTTTATATATATTACATATTACATATGTATTAATTATATATACATACATTTGACATTGTAATTATTATTATCCCAGGAGTCAGCTAGAGTTTTTTTTTAATTAAAAACTGCCTTAGCGTCCTCATCTAAAAATCAGTCAGACACTCCCCATGTTTCAGGGTGGTTATGAGGTTGAGACAGTAGGCAATCAATACAAATTCATTTCTTCTGCTTATTTATAAATGTGTTTTACTCCCTATGGCTTTTATTTTATTATCTGTTTTTACAAATAAAGTAAATATGAACAAAATCAAGTATAGAACAAGATATGTTTCAAAAATATTAATGTAATTCTTCAGATTAAGCTAAATTTTGCAATAGTACAAATGATTGCCAAAACCTCAGTTACTTTCAACAACAAAGATTCACTTCTCATTCACTTGTCACTTGCACGATGGTTGACTGCATCGTGCTTGGATACAGAGTATTACATTAATGGGGAGAAAAGACAGACAGTGCAGGAAAGGCTTGTTGGCTGCTTCATATAAATGGCACACCACCTGTCTCCTCTCATTGCATCGACCAAAGCAAGTTACACAGCTACCCTTGGCATCAGTGTTGCAGAGAAGTCTAAGCCTCTTCTATGCAGGGGCACCATAGAGATGTACCCATATGGCAGTCCCAAAGAGAAGGCATCAAATGTTAAATTGATTATGCAAGCTAGTCCAGTAATTGAAAGAATTTATTATCTTGGCAAAATATAAAAATAAGGCAAATAATTTCTTGTTATCTGTTCAGTATCAATAACAGGAAGATAAACCAAATACCACATGTAGAGTTTAAGGATCTCAGAAAAAAAGCATGCTTTATTAACATAAAATTGTATTCATATTTCTCCATATATTTGTTTTTAAAACTTAAAAATTAGCCTCATACAGAAATAATTTATAGATATAAACATTGAAATAGTTTCTTAAATAAAAAATTATATAAAAATTGTATTTTCTATATATTTTGCTAAGGTGAAAATTCTATCCTTAGAAGTTCTGTGAATTTTGGGGGTTTTTTTTTTCTATTTCTTTATATATAGATTTCAAGCTAATAATACTATTATAAGCCTTAAAGTTTTAGGATGATAGGATTAATTATTTTTAACAATCTTTTTTTCCAGGATAAGACTGTGAAAAACTCCTTGTATTATAATGGAATTATTCCAGGCTTTGGAAAATGGGACCATTACTGGACCAGCATTCCTAGGAACCTCAAGGACACCTTAGTCAGTTATTAAAAATACCAGCTCGTAAGAAGCTGGGGATTTCAGCATGCATTATTGAATCGTTTTAGTTTTTTATTTGAAATTACTATAACCGTCTACCAAATTGCCCTAACCTTTGTTTTTTCATATTAACTTCCTACTAATTTATTTATATAAATTAATTTTACGTATATTTTAGACAACTAAATTTTTCTTCTATTAATTTTTCAAGTTCCTTTATTAAGGCCTTGTATCATAAAAGGAGATAAAAATATCTTCAATAACAACAAGTTTTAAAGGGCCAAATATTTTTAAGTAAAATGATTTCTGATGCGTAAATCCTAACTAGAGATATTAAAATAAAATAACATTCATTGGCTTATTAGAGGAAGTATAAAATTTAAACATTTTTGTTTCAATTTTTGTTTCAAACTATTTTTAGTTTGTTTTTGCTTTTCAAAACTATGAAACAAAACAGTTTTTCTTATGTTAGACTTGTTCACAAAGCAAAATTTATTTGCCATGCACTTCACACTATATGTAAGCAGGGAGAATGTCTACCTAATATACTACCCAAAAAAAGTGTTATTTCATGAATTCAAACTTACTCATGATTCTAAATTAGACTATTTTAAAATTAATGCTACTATAACTCTTCAATCATTATCATCACCATTTTGATACGTTTTCTTTGATGTCATGAGTCCTTCCAATTCCTATAACATGTCCTTCTATTAAAGGGCCTATAATATCTCATATTGTTTAACCATTTGATGTTCAAAATTATTATTTCTGGTTAGACTTGATTTAATGCTTCACAGTAATAACTTATCCATACACTCTCTGGAAAACTTCTAATATAAGAATAAATAATGATAGAGATGGTAGAGATGAAAACATCAATAGAAACATAAAAATCTAATTTGATTCATCGTCCCTTGCTAGAGGCAGAAAATTTTTCTAATTTCTCAATTTAATTAGGGTGGGTTTCAAACTGAGTTTCACACTACATGCTTTCTATGTAATAAAACATTTTAATAACACCATTTGACCATTTTAACTATCTTCAAATACAAAATTGTTTCAAATTCTTTTAACATTTACAACCCAAACAAATATAATTTGATCTAAAATCATACTAAGTTATGACACATAGAACTTTCATAAGCAGTATAAACACGTATGAAAGTGACACATGATTGTCAGCAATTCCTACACCAGAGGCTACTTGTCAGGAAATTTTAAAAGATTATGTGGTAAGTGGTGAGATCAAGACCAGCTTCATGGTTATGATACCATGTTCGATAGCACGGGGTTTTGTGCTTGGAAAACCTCATGCTAGGTTGAATGATTTTCTGTCACCACCTTGAAATTCTGAATTTATTAATAATGTCACCCCCCACGTTTTCTTTCTTTTTTTTTTTTTTTTGTCTTTTGAGACGGAGTTTCGCTCAGTCGCCCAGGCTGGAGGGCAGTGGCGCAATGTTGGCTCACTGCAAGCTCTACCTCAGCCTCCTGAGTAGCTGGGACTACAGGCGCTCGCCACCATGCCCGGCTAATTTTTTGTATTTTTTGGTGGAGACGGGGTTTCACCATGTTAGCCAGGATGGTATCCATCTCCTGACCTCATGATCCGCCCGCCTTGGCCTCCCAAAGTGCTAGGATTACAGGCTGGAGCCACCGCGCCCGGCCCACATTTTCATATATAATTTTCATTGCTTTGGGAAAATTATATAGCTTGTCCTGAGTGAGACCTACATCATGGTTAGCCATATATGCCATATTGGGGTCTTGGGTTTTGTCCTGTGAGGCCTACATGTCACAGAGTCACAAAATGGTTTTAGATAGGCAAATGATGCCATTATATTTATGTTTTCAGAAGATCACAAGAGTGGAGACACTAGAAGCAAGAACACAGTCAGAAAACCACACCAATCACCCAAGTAAGATAAAATGAGAGCTTGAACTAAGCCATGATAGTGCAGTTAGATAAGTAAATACAGATTTGAAGATATTTAGAAGAAAACATTGAAAGGGCTTGGGCCAATCATAGGTAGAGAGGAAGCAAGAGGATTCCATTGTTTCTACTGAGTTGCTTTCACATATACTGACCATTTAACCACTTATGATGAGAAAATATGATTAGTTCAAATATCCTTAGATCTTCTGATAATATGTGTCAAACTTATCTCTAACTCTGTTCATCCATATGTAATTCTGACAAAGAACACTCCAAAATGTGGAGAACTATGGAAACTAGATCTATTTGGAATCTTGTAGGAATTCACATTTCATCCAGTTGCAGATTTTAATTGTTTTCAAATAAGTTAGAGCTGGAGCTCCAGATGGAGCTGGAGATAGAAACCAAAAATTGTGTTATTTATAAATAACGTGTGTGTGTGTAGATAGAGACACAGATAGATAGGTTTCTGGGAATTTTGTTTTTACATTTCTTGTTAAAGCAAAGAGTATCCTTCTTCTATCAAAGTCAAATACACAATCCACTTTTGTTCTGCAACTCAATCACACTAAGCCAAATATTTTCTTCCCTTAGTTATTCTCTCTTCTCTGTTATTAATGTCTTCCTCCGTACTAGATAATCTACATCAGCATACAAACTTTCAGCACTCTGAGTCTTCTGATCTACAGCCATAAAAACCCCCAAATCCCTCTTTGCCAATCATAAACCCTCAGCTAACTTCACTGTTCATAGAATCCTCTCCTTTAGCACTGTCTCCATTCCCCTGTCTTCCATTCACACATACATATTATGAAATATTCAAATACATGAATGCAGGAGAAAATAATGATATAAAGGAAATTCATATGCTTTTTACTCCAATTTAAGAAAGAAAACTTTGTAAGCCCTCTTTCAAACAGAATTGAAATCAGTAATTAATTAGCTAATGCAAAATGTTAGCTAAATTAAAAATTAAAAATTATGGAAAATTATATGTACATATACCTTAAACATGATAATCTTAAAACATATAATGCATGTTAATTTACCAGATGTTAATGTATCAGATGAGTCCCACAATTGGAAAATTGACATTCTGTGTCTTCTTTCTGGCATGAACTACAATCAGAAGCACTGTGCACAATGTCTAAGGCTTTTTTAAAAACTCAAGTAGAATAAGAACTTAAAGAAATTTTCAATGTGATCTAAAAGCAGAAAGCATCTTTATTTTTAAAGAATTTTTTCATCTAAATCATCTAAATGTATTCTCTGGTTTAAGCAACAATATTTTAGAATATCACAATTCATTTTTGTAAAAATATCAAAGGTATTCAGCAAAATTTCCAAGTAAATAGCATTCTCTTTATTGATATTAATTTATTTATTAAGTATTCAAATTATTTATTTGCAAATGTATTACATGCATTACAAAGTTTGCACTTTTGTTCTGCAACCTAATCATGCTAACTTAGCCAAATATTTTCTTTCCTTGGTTATTCTCTGCTTTCTTTGTTATTAATATCTTCCTCTATACTAGATAATGTACATCAGCATACAATCAGCTAATGCAAAAAGTTAAATTTAAAAATTATGGGAAATTATATATACATGTATCTTAAACATTATAGTCTTGAAACATATACTGCATATTAATTTGTCAGATGTTAATGTATCAGATTGGGAACTTGACATTGTGTGTCTTCTTTCTGGCATGAACTACAGTCAAAAGCACTGTGTACAACATTTAAGCTTTTTCCAAAATCAAATAAAAAAAGAAGTCTACTTGATTTTTCTAATGAGTGTAATGGGAGCCTTCTATCTACATACACTTTAGTTTGCTTTGGTTTATTAAATTGGTTTAATTTAGTCATAGTATTAATTACTATGTTTTACATAGGATGTGGAGAACATTGGTTAATTTTGTTAATATATTATCAGTGATCGGTTAAGAAAGTCTTTGCTATAGTAATAATTAACATAAATAAGCACTTATGAGCCTTCAAATGGATCAACTCATTTCATTCTCTCAACAACCTCATACAGTAAGTTCCATTATTATTCCCTACTTTACAGATAAGGAAATGGAGACACACATAGGTTAGTATTTTAGTAAATGTTAAAGTTCCTTTTTGCTGCTTAATTTGTTTCTCAATTTGTTGTTAACAGGAAGCATAAGGAAAAGGCTAGGCCATAGTAAACCAACCAATTGATGTTTACTTTGCCAAGGCCTCAGTATGTCCCTACGTGAAAATAAAGCAAAGTTTTTGGGTATATCATGTGATCTTTTTCATTATGATAACAAAGGAATTTTCTTAGTGGTTGCTGGAAGTTCATATGATCCTTCATCGCCATCTCCAAGTTTAGATTTGTTTTTTGTCTGAAAATACAGTAAAAATGGAGACTTTTACTAGCATTCTACTGCTTTTCTGTTTTAATTTCTTTTACAACATGCTGTTTCGTACCTTCCCTTTATAAATAATGCAGCCCTTGGTACAGTTCTTTTAAATCTTTCATGCTTACAAAACCGTAAAAATATATCAGATCATGTACAAATTGCTGTCTGAAGGTGCTTTTCAAGCTCTTGTATTATAAATGAAATAAGATGCAGGAGTTGATGCCTGTTCACATAAATAGAGAATAGTGACAGTATAAAGTGGTTTGAATTACCATGAAATTATAGAATTATAAGATAAAAGATATATAAGGGCGTTGAGAAATTTTCTGTTCAAGCTGCCCGCCTTTAGGCAGGTAAACATGTGAAATACTTTGTAAAAATATTTTCTTAGTTTCTTTATGAATATCTTCAAGCAGAAAAACTCCAGAACCCACCAGAGTGCCCCATTTGAATGATTTTTGGCTTAAAAATGGGGGAAAACCCCTTTACTTATATGCAACCTCCATTGCTCTTCATTTCTTATTTATTATTGTTATACTTTAAGTTCTGGGATACATGTGCAGAACATGTAGGTTTGCTACATAGGTATACATATGCCATGGTGGTTTCCTGCACCCGTCAACCTGTCACCTACATTAGGTATTTCTCCTAATGCTATCCCTCCTCTAGCCTCCCACTCCCCAATAGGCCCCATTGTGTGATGTTCCCCTCCCTGTGTCCACATGTTCTCATTTTCAGCTCCCACTTATGAGTGAGATTGCTCTTCATTTCTAATAAACTATTATTTCTTCTTTTTTTCCTGTCCTCTTTTCATCTTTCTTTTTAGGAACTCATTGTTTTTTCTTTTTATATTTTTTTAGGATATCATTTTTTAAAACTTATTTCTTGTCTCTGTCTATAAGATTTTAGATAGTTTTAAAAATAGAATAACCAAAATAGAAAATTTTACAAATCAGTTATTATAGAATAATGTCACACAGTAATGTTGAGCTCAATCATTGTGGATTCTGGTGATTTTTAACAAAATATAATTGAATTTTACTTTCTTTCATATATTCTCTCCCATTTTCTTCGGAACTTAGTTTTTATACTATATTACCTATAATTTTAGGATCTCTTATTCAGAGATCAGGGAGGCATTTTTTTTTATTTGACCTGGCTTTAATTAATGTTTTCCTTTCATAAAAGGTCAACAATAATAGAAATAATTTCGTTATTTTTTTTCAACAATTCAGTTTTAGTCTGTACTCCTGGTAACACTGATTGTAATAACAGGGCTTCCCCCGAGAGCCTCAGTCGTTAGAGGAGTGTATACAAGAGGTTTGCCATGGTAAATCCTTGCTCTTATTTTTTCTTTCTCTCTTGTATTATTCACTCTGGAAAGCTAGATGTTATGTTGTAAGCAGCCCTATGGAGAGTCCTGGGGCCTCTGGGCAACAGCCACCAAGGAACTAAAAGCCTAGCAACAACCAAGTGAGTGATCTGCCAAGTGCACTTTCCAGCCTCCATTGAGCCTTGAGACAGCGGTAGCCCTGGCAGACAATTTGACAGCAACCTCATGAGAGACCTTGAACTAGAACCACCCAAGCCACTCCCAATTTCTTACCCTAGGAAGTGTTGAAACAGTATATGTTTGTTGTTTTGAGACACTAATTGTGGGGGGTAATTTGTTACAAGGCAATGATACCTAATACAGAGGTAGTTAATTCTATTTGTTTTTATATAAGCCTTTTGTTTTTTGTTTCTTTTTTAAAATATCATAAACATGTGAAAGCATCCATAGCTAATAGTATAAGCACTTTATAATATACTTCTATTACCTGAAAATGAACCCCCATTTTTCTCTAGAGGATTTGTGACAAAAAAAAAAAAAAAAGTACTTTTATATGTTCAATTTCCATTCTTGTTTCCAGGAACACCGTATGTATAAATACAAAAATTACATGCAGCCCAGATGAATTAGGGCAGTGTCAAAGAGTTGCATAGAAGCAAGGAAAATAATTTACAGAACAATAATTTTGGAAAATATTGAATCAGTAGGTTAACTGAGATACAGGTAGTCACTTCTAGAAATGCTGACAAAATAAGATTCCAATAGAACAGCTACAAAACAGAATTTTTTTTTCAATATTCTTAATTCAACAAATATTTGCTTAATGCCTATTAAGATGCCAGATAGTTATCTAGGATATAGAAATAGAAGACCAAAAAACAAATTTCCTCTCTCGAATTTATATTATACTACCTCTGGATATATAAGATGGTAAAAATGATGGACTGTAGGCTTGGAGTACATGAATTTGGGATTTACTGTTAGTATGGTAGGAAATCACTAGAGGGCTTTGAACAAGAGGTTTTCATCAACATTATTTATATGTATGTATTTATATTTATTGATACATTGTTTTATAAAATTTCTAAAAGCTCAGTATTTTTACTTACTTTTTAAATATTCTGTTTTTTTAGAGAAGTTTTAGGCTCACAGCAAACTTGACAGGAAGGTACGAAATGTGTCCATCTATCTCGCTCCTGCACATGAATAGCCTCCCACTTTATGAACATCCTCCATCAGAGTGGTGCATTGGATACAAGTGAACAACTACATTGACAAATCATTTTTACTCAAAGCCTATAGTTTAGCATTAAGGTTTATTCTTGGTGGTGTAGCTTCTGCGAGTTTGGACAAATGTATAATGGCATGAATCCACCATTATAATGTCATATAGACTATTTCCACTACCCTGAAAACCTATTGTGATTTGCCTTTTCATACCCCCTTTTCCCATAACCCCTGGCAATCATTGATCTTTTACTGTCTCTATAGCTTTGCCTTTGCTAGAATGTCACATAGTTAAAATCATACCATATTTAGCTTTTCTTCATTTAGTGAAAGGCATTTAAATTTCCTTTATCCCTTTTCCTGACTTGATAAATTCTCTTTTTTTTTTTTTTTTTTTTAGTATTCCCTTGTTTAGATATAACAGTTTACATATCCATTTACCTTGAGAAGGACATTTTGATGGCTTCCAAGATTTAGTAATTAGAAATAAAGCTGCTATAAGTATCTGTGGGCAAGTTTTTATATGGATATAAGTTTACAAGTCTTTTGGATGAATACCAAATCACAACTACTGGATCATATGGCAAGAATGTTTAATTGTATAAGAAAACACCAAACAATCTTTCAAAGAAGTGATTTTACCATTTTGTACTTCTACCAGCAATGAATGCGGGTTTCTGCTGCTCCACATCCTTGCCAGCATTTGGTCTTTTCAGTATTCTGAATTTTCAGCATTCTAAGTGTTATGTAATAATATTTCAGTGTTGTTTTAGTTTGCATTTATCTGATGAATTATGATGTGGAGCAGGTTTTATATGCTTCCTTTCCATCTATATATCTTTTGTGGCAAGGCATTAGTGAAGGACTTTAGCCCATTTTTTAAATTGGGTTGTTTATTTTCTTACTGTTGAGCTTTGAGCTTTAAGGCTTATTTGTAGATTTTGGATACTAGTCCTTGACTCACTGCAACCTCTATCTCCCAGGTTCAAACAATTCTCCTGCGTCAGCCTCCCAAGTAGCTGGGATTACAGGTGCATGCCACCACACCCAGCTAACTGTTTGTCATTTTTAAGTAGTACGACAGAGTCTTTGCTTTCATGTTGACCAGGCCTGATAACTCATAACTCCTAGACAGTCATCAGGCGAACTGCCTGCCTCAGCTTCCCAAAGTGCTGGAATTACAGGCGTGAGTCACCGCACCCTGCCATGTCGTCTATTCTTTTGTCAGTACCACACTGTCTTGATTACCGTAGCTTTATAGTAAGTCTTGAAGTCAGTAGATTCAGTCCTCCAACTTTTTTCTTCTCCAACTTTGTGTTGGCTGTTGCACATTTAGACTCTATTGATAAGATTACCCTTTCAGAATTGCAGTTTGTCAGCTATCCAGTCAAAGATCAACTTGACTGGGATGTTCATTGTGATTGCTTTGAATCCATAATTCAATTTGCAAAGAATGAATAGATTGATACCATTGAGTCTTTCATTCCATAAACATAGAATATCTCTTCATTTATTTAGTTCAACTTTGATTTTTTAAATCAGAGTTTTGTAGTTTTCCTCAAATAGATTATATATATATATATATATAGTATGTGTGTGTGTGTGTGTGTGTGTATATATATATATATATAGAGAGAGAGAGAGAGAGACAGAGAGAGAGACTTAGATTCATACCTAGGAATTTCTTTTGTGGGAGATGCTAATATGGATGGTATTGTGTTTTTAATTTCAAATTCCTCTTGTTCATTGCTGGCATGTACAAAATTGATTGTGTATTATTATCCTTGTATCCTGCAACCTTGATATAGTAGCTTATTAGTTTTAGGATGTTCTTGTTGATTCTTTCAGATTTTCTTCACTGACTGTCACATCACTGTGAACAAAGGCAGTTTTATTTCTTCCTTCAAATAAGTATGCTTTTTTCTTTCTCGGTAAAATGTGGAAAAAAGGTGATGAGAGAGGACACTCTTGCCTTGTTCACAATCTTAGTGCAAAAGATTCTAGCTTCTCCCTATTATGTTAGCTGTAAGTTTTTAAAATATGTTCTTTATCAAGTTGAGGAAGATTCTTTCTATTTCTAGTTTCCTGAGCATTTTTATGATAAATTGATATTGCATTTTGTCAGACACCGTTTCTGCATCTATTGATATGATCATATGATTTTTCTTCTTTATTCCATTGATGAGATGGGTTGCATCAATTGATTTCTGAATGCTGAATCGTCATTGCATGACTGGTCATGCAATGATAATAAATACCACTCAGTCATGGTGTATAATTCTTTTTATACATTGTTGGATTTGATGTGTTAGCATTTTGTTCAGAATTATTGCATGCAATCAATTTATATTTTTAAAGTATTTTTGGAGAAAAACTATAGAAAGAATTAAAGCAAGGCAGTCAGAAAGGAAGCAGTTTCAATGATCAAGGTGAGATGATATTGACCTAACTAGGGTTTTTGGATGGAGCTGGTGATAATTCATTAGATTAAGGATGCATTTTGATGATAGAGCTGATAGAATTTGAGGGTGGACAGATTGTGAAGTTTGAGGGAATTAAAGAAGACAAGAAGGACTCCCTAGCAAAGATTGCTCAGGATTTGGTGAGATTCAAAGCTTAAATAGTTTCAATGGCCCTCTTAACCAAATAATACAACATTACAAATATAAACTAGACCCTTATTATTGGAATGAGGTTTTGCAAACATAAGACCTTGAAACTTAGATTTCATTGGTTTCACAGTAAAACTGTTTCTTTTAGGGTTTTGAATGAATAAGAGTGAATGGGGATGTACTTTTCTGATGTATGAAAAACTGAGGAAATAAGGACATGTGGGTGAGAAATCAACAGTTCTGATTATGATATATTAAATTCAAGATGCCTATCTTGAGGTAGGTATCAGTTTTGCTGTTGGAAATAGATATAAGATGGGGAGAGACATTTGAAGGTCATTAGTTTGCAACTGCTTTTTAAATGCATGCAACTTGTGATTACTTAAGAAGAATGGAGATAGAGAGAAGATTAGGACTGTGAATGGAGCCCTGTGGAATCTGAATAGAAATAGGTAATGGGAGGAGGAGCCATCCAGTGGACTGGAAAGGAAGATTCATTGAAGAAAGAGGAAAAGAGGACAGTGAACTGTCTACTCTGGTAGCCAAATGAAAATAAATTGGGCAAGGAGGGATTTTCTTTTACTTATGTCAAACACTACTATTAACAAACTAACAAAAAAAAAATTCATTTGAATGATTTTTCCTTGTTTTTATTTTTCCGCTTGAAAAAAAATGCAGGTTTGTACTGGAAGACTCAACACATTGTACATAAACTTATGTTTTTTAAGGAGTTTTACATTCAGTACTGACAATTCTCTCCTGTCTTCTTGTCCCACTTCTTTCATCTCTAAATCTAGTTTGTTTTCTTATCACAATGAATGGCCTCTATTCTGTCACTCGAGTATACAAAAATATTCTATTTGTGAAGATTTTCAGGAAGAGTTATTTTCATTTCATTCACCTTTGTATTTCTATTTTTATGACATCAAACACCAGAGTTTGAAAAGCCTATGTAATTCTTCTCCTTCTTTGACATCTTTTTAACATTCTTATTTTTCAGAGTTTCTCATGATTCAAAACTTGTTCTCTCTGTTTCTTAATCCCGTAAAATTCTTTCTTGGTACTTTTCCTATATCCATTAAATTTATTTATTTAAGAATCTTACTCTTCCTGAAAATTTCCCAAATAGAATAATTTTGCATACTCAACTGACAGAATACAGTCCATTCATTGAGAAAAGAAAACAAACTAAATTTAGAGATGAAATGGGTAAAATTCTTTCATTTCCTCGAATATATGATTATAGAAACAAATGAAGAGCTTAATTTATACTTATTTTGGATTTTTAACTATTCTGTAGTTTTGTGCCTATTTTTTAACTATTTGTGGTAAGGGGCTTTTCTAATTATGAAATATTTACACAGATGAGGTATAGTAGTATTCTTTTGAACTTAGAAGAGTGAAGTAACTTCATAGGAAACCTTTGAAGTACATTATCAAATCTTTAACCCAGCAAGGTAGTAAATTGATAGTCAATTTTCAGCAACATATTGAAGTAGGCAATCAAAATTTGAGGGCCTTAAAGTTGTTCTTTGAAGTCTAAGTAGATTACAGGAAGCAAATAAAGATCAGAAGATCTCTGTCCATCTTAAAACAGCCTACAAATAGGCTCAACTTCAGAAGTGCTACTCTGAATACCTGCCTCTTAAGTTCTAGTTCAGTTTCTTAAATATTCCCTCTATTTTCAGTTATATGTTCCTTTACATTTTGCCATGTTTCCATATCTGTATTTACCCTAATATGGTATTTTAGCTTCAACATTCCTGGCTTGGCAGAGTGAAAGCATGAGCTTCTATTTCCTTGCCCTCTCCTCAGACAGCTGCAAGAGGTCATTGTTCTCAGGAATTAAGTGACATTCAGGAGCTTCTAAAAGTTCCTGCCAATGAAGGGCTGTAGATAAATGTACTGCATGAGATGTGTTACATGGGAAACAGCATATGCAGTCTATGTTTCCAAACATTAAGAAGCAGCATCTTGTTCAACAAATATGAGCCACCCATTAGGCTGAGCTGAAACACTCTCTCAGGAAAAGTAGACCTAAGTTACAATAAAAGTTATTTTTATCAAAACACAAAGTTATTTGTCTATTTATCTTTATGTACTTTGAATTTTAACTGTTCTTAGGATGCCCATCTATGAATTTACTGGAGCATCACATTGAAAAGATTAAAATCTGCACTTGGAAAACTAATTAAAAGGAAGCTGTTACTGAAAGTGATATTGCTCAATTAGACATCACTCTAACTCCTGCCAATGAATTAAATACCACTCTTACATCTCTTTTACATTTTTTTGTTGTTGTTTGCGCCTCCTCCCTGATAAATATTTTCTTGTTGTTTGCCCCCCCATAAATATTTCCTCATAGTTATTACACAAATGCCTAAACACAATGAATTCAAAGCTAATTTCAAAATTTTCTTCTGGAAATTTTTTCTTCATCAGCCATTCAAATGGACTATCTTAGAAGAACTGCCTCATTTTGCTGATGTGGTTCCCATGTTAAAAATTCCAGAAAAAAAGAAAACCACTATGTCAAATTTAAATCAGACTTACCTGGGCCCAACGAAATGTGACTAAAACATGGACTATGAAAATATGATACCTCCTACAAATGTGGAATAGGAAGAATAGTAACAAATGCTCTTCCTGGAAATGGAGAGTAGTATCAGGATGATAAGTCAGTTCATGCTGTCTACTACTGGAGTCCTGATAAAGGTAATTCCGCAAAGATGAGGAAGAAAGGAAGAGAAGCGAGTTTAAGACCCAATGGGAGAATGGCAGGAATACAACTATGCTTCATGAGCAACCAGCATCCAAAACACAAATGCAATAGGGCTCTCCATATCCCTATTTCATCTCTTTTTCTCTTTGTATTGAAATCATTCTGTGAAAGCTTTCTGTGGCAGATTGTATTTTTCAAAGGTAACCATATCGATATAACTTTCAACCCACGTGGTCTTATAATGTGAAGTTGAGACTCTTCCATCAAAAGGTCAAGTCTATGTTCCTATTTTAGTATAGGTGGTCCTTTGCAGCTGCTTTGACCAATAGAATGCAGCAAACGTGACACTCAGTTATTACAGAGGGTAGATCATAAGTGATCATAAGACTTTCATGTGCTATTCTCTCTTTCTCTTTCTTTTGCTTTCTCTCTTTCTCTTTCTTTCTCATCATGTACCTTAGGAACTCTGAGCCAACGTGTAAAAAGTCTTGCTACCCTGAAACTGCAATGCTTGAAACATTTGGCATGCTAGAGAGAGATCCAAGGATATCCAGCTGTTCAAATCTTCACAGACCGGGCCCCAGATATGTACATGATAAATCTTAAAAATGCACTTAGCCATGGTGAAAATTGTACTTTACTTCATGAAAGATCCTGAGACATCACTTTGTTTTTTCACTTACTTGGAAGTGAAGCAGGTTCCGGTCATTGCCAGTTGCTGCTTCTGGTGAAGCACCTCATTGCCTCCCTCTTATATATCATCTATTAAGGTGCCAAGCGGTATTCATTCTTCTCATATTGAGGCAGGTATACAGGGTGGTGAGAATGCCTTAGAAGTTGAGCAATACAAAATTCTTCTTTAACAAGCATGGTGATTATCTGGAAATGCAACTCTATCAAAAGCTTACTAGGTTGTTGAATTAATTTTCTTTGGATAATTCTATTGGATAATTAAAATCAGAAATTACATTGATATATAAATTTGGATTCTGTTCCTCTTCTGGCATTGAGCAACAATGATGGAAGTTCTATTTATTTTTTAATACTCTAGTTTAAAATTAGTTTATTTTATCTTGGAATATTGGAAAATTAGATACTTCAATATAAAATAGAGCTGATTTTTCATGGAAGTCTGCCCATGACTGTAACCAGGTAGGAGTGCAAAGTTGAGGTGCTTAGTTGGAATATGAAAAACAGAAGACATCCTCAATTCCTCTGACTTTTCCAAGACAGTCACATTGCATTTTCTAATGTGGCATAGTTCAACAAACTTACCTTTCATAACTCAGCAAACATTATTTCTTTCGACCTTCAACAGTCATGGATTCCCAGCCATAGACAGATCTCTCAACAAAGGTATATGCCCACTGAAGCTGCTCTTTTCTGTCTTCTTTCAGATGGGTTAGCTTATGTCATTTTTTATTATTTTGTTGAACTCCATTAAAACTCACACAAAGTAGCCATTTGGCATATAGCTTCAATCTCAGTGTGTATGATATATATCAAAAATGCCCAGTTTACCAACTGTTTAACTTGCACAACAGGAAATACTATGTTCTACCCATGAAAATAAGGATAAATATTTATAATGATAACTTAGCTAACATTTAGACTGCCAGACTTGATACTGAATTATATATTTATATACATATGAACATATATTTAAAGCACTCAGCTGTATATATTAAGTATACATAACATTGTTTCAAGTAATTTAGTTTCTCTTATATCTATGGGACATAGGAACTATTACTATGCCAATTTACAAGGAAGGGAACTTAGGCTTATCCAAAACTAGTGTGGCCAACCATCTTGGTTTGTGCAGGATTGAGGAGTTTCCCTGTACAGGAGACTTTCAGTGCTAAAACTGAGACCTTCCTGGGCAACCTGGGATGATTTGTCGCTATATTTTCAGTAAAACAGAGTTAAGCCCAGATTTACTGAATGCAAAGGCCAAGAATAAGACTACTACCCTATTTCTTATGGGATAGAAGGTATTCACTCCTTTCCACTTATACTGACTTAATCACTTCCATAATCTTGAGCCTCTCACTTTAAATGTTCTAATTCTAGAAATCAATTTCTTTTTCAGTCAGGATTTGCTTTTGCCAGTAATCAAAACTCAACATTAGCTAGTGTAATTCAAAGAGAAAGTTTTAAGAAAGCAATAAACAGCACTAAAGGCTAAAAAAAGATAATATCTAAGATTAATTTTTAATTAAGTAGTTTTAAAAAACAGTTTTATAACCTTCTTGGTTCAATACTTTTTCTAAAGTAAAAACTTCAAATCTCCACATTAGTAATGACTAAATCTGCAACCCCCTTGCTTAACATTTTTAAATTTCTCTAAGAAGTACTTTAAATCTCCCAATTATTTTTCATCCAAGCTCAGAATCCTACTCTGAGATTTTCTACTTTGCCTTGAAATGCCACATTTGCTTCTATGTTTCTCTAGAGAACAGATGGGAGTGGGGCTAGGTACTACTAGATACCCCAATTCAAGCCTTAACAGATTGATAACTGAAGCTTGGAGAGAAGTTGTGAAGGGGAATTATAAAACAAGACAATTAGATCTCAGACATAATTTCTCTTAAAATCTATAGGACAAGTCTAGTTCAACAGAGTTCCCAACTATCTATCAAACTTTGCCTTCGGATACTGAGCCCTTTGCCTTTGGACACTGAGCCCCGCTCCCTCTCAGTTCAGAACCTCTCCCTCACCTTCCCCCTTCCCTGAGACCAGGTTGCCAAATACCAGGTAAAACTAGGAATCAGTTATCACCTTAACAGTGACACACCCAGGAGAAACACCTCTTTATTTTTATGGTTACTTGATGGTTTCTATGTTACTTATGGTTATACAGTTATATAGTTACTTATGGTTACTAGAATTATCAACTTGACCTTCACATATACAAAAAAGTTCAATGATGTATTTTTCAAATTAAGATCAGTCATCACTCAAAGTTAAACTCTGCTTCTCATCATTAGGAAAAACTGCTACAAGGAGCATATATATATAATTTACATGTTGTATGTACATATATACATATGAAGCATTTGTATTTCATATATTAAATATAAATTAATATATATTTTACTATGTACATCTATAATATACATATATAATATATTCCTATATATTATATATATTTTATATATATATATTTTTAATTCCTGTAACAGGAAGAAGATAAATTGCTGTGATTTCAGTGAAAGCATCTGGAGAAAGTAAAAAATAAAAATAAAAACTAATTGCATTATATTTCCAGGAAGCTTGACTTAGAAAATACATAGATTTAGCAGCAGCTCTTAGGGAAAGGTTTTTATTCAAGGCTATTTTGTTGTTTTTGTTGTTGTTGTTGTTGCTGCTGCTGCTGCTGCTTTGCTTTGAGGATATGAGAAACTTGAAAATATTACATAGATTAAAGGAAGACAGTAGTATTAGAGAGTAAAAGAAAGAAAGAAGGGCTTTTTGAGAGACAGGACTCACTATTTCTATTTAGAAGTCACTAGTTAGCTTTCTCTTAAATGTAACAGTTCAAGGATAGGAGCAGAGAAAAGAAAATTTGATTATTTAGACTACAGAATTTATAGAGTACATTCAGCACAATTATATAGGAATTAAGGCGATTTGGAAAGGAATAAATAATTATGGGCTCACCTAAAAGGTACGAGTAGAATAAAGAAGAAAGCAAGGCCAACTAAGGAACTCCTAAGCTGAAAGAAAATGAAGAACAGTGAGAACTGAAATTTTGATGTAGTCAAAGAGTGTATCTAATGAGAATAAAAAAAATCAAAAGGCCTTGAAGAAGAATAGACAATCAACAGATAATCCAATATCCAAGTTTAAGATTCAGAAGTTAGGACCCCTAAGAATCAAAGATTAAATTTTATTTATGTATTATATTTTATTCACATGTCTATAAGTACTAGAAGAGTGATGTGATCAATGCATGTTTATTGAATGAAAGTAATTCAATTTATTAGATTATAAAAGTATAATAAGAATTCATTTTTGGTCATAAAATAAAATTTTGGAATGCTGCTTTGGGGACCTTTTAATATCAAGAAACTCCAAAATTATATTAATCCTACTTGAATCAAATGTTTTCCACCAATGGTATAGTTTTACAAATTAAAAACCAAAATAAAATAACAACTGCACAAGGTAAAATTTACTGTGACAGAAAATAATGACCCTGGGTTTGATATCACTCTAGAGTAAGAACCCCATCAAAATTCACATCTACCCTCTCAATATAGAGTATGTAGGCCATAAATTTCATCAGTTTATAAAGTTTATTATCAGGAATGAATGTCAGTTTTAAATCAATTGTTTTTTTGTTTTTTTGTTTTTTTGCTTTTAATAATCACTGGATTGACTAAAAATATTCTCCCTTGAGATTATGGATTTTAATGTAATAATTTGAATAGGCAAATACAATTAAGTATTTTATTAGGATGTGTTGACCTGCAAGTAAGGAAAACCTCCTACTAAACTGTTTATTAATAATGATATTTATTTTCTCACACAGCAGTAAATCCTTGGGTAGAAAAATTCCCAGAGTTTATAAATTCAATGGCCCCAAAACATACTATCTGTCCTTTCTGCCATTCTCAGCAGATCAACTCTGTCTTCAAAGGCTAAATTCCTTTAACATATTTTTCTTCCTGTTAGGCCTACCAGGTTTTGTCCCCTGGATAAGAAAATGTGACCAGCCCCTCATAAAATGTAAGTTCATACGGAAAAATGTAGTCACTTTGTGTTCCTGTCCTCCCCTCATTTATAGTTTGGATTGAATAAATTATATATATATATATATATATAAATATATTAATATATATATAAAATATATAGTGTATATATAATATATGTAAATATATATAATTATAAAATTTGCAATTAAATTATAATTATAGTTAAAATAATTATTTTTATATAATTATATTTATAGATCTCTTTTTTCTCAGGTTCTTATGAAATAATTGAATCACACTAATTTAGTTGATCCAATTTTTCCTAAATATTCTCAGCCAAGAACATACATTTTATTCTCAAATAAATTTGGAAAACAAACACTGCACAGAGCACCTCATTTTTAGATGTTTTTAATTTCTTAGAGAAATTGAGGACTCTGTGGAGCTGTGGTTAACATCATCTGTTGCAAAAATTCCCTATTAACTAATATTAACAAAAGCATATTCCTTGGAACACACCGTGGCTAGTTTAGCTCATTCCTAATATTCATTCACTGAACTTTTATATATTTGTTTAATTTCTTTCATTATGTCTTTGTAACTGAAACAGTATTCAGTTAGAAAAATTGGTCAAGTGATCTCAATTTTGCACCAAAAGTATTGATTAATTACTTCTAACTTCAGAAATAAAGGGCGTTTTTAGGCAAACTAAAATAATTTATTGGAAAATTATAGGTTTTTAAACTTACATAACTGGTTTGTAATAGTTACCAGACAAAGAAATAACAATGTGGAGCTATCTTTTTTTTTTTATTATTAAATTTAAAACATATGCTGAAAACAGCCGGGATTTGCTTTCTAGTGCTCTCTCAAAACAAATCTGCTTTCTCTTGGATATATAAGCCAACAGAATGAAATGCTTTTCTTGGTCGAAAGCCTTATGTAATATTTCAAATTTATCCCCTGTTATACACTAAGCCATGTTACAACACAACTGCCCTCTTTTATTCAAAGTCTAGATCCTAGAGTTCTTACTCAGGGAACAAGCCTCAAAACAACCTCCGACAGCTCCAAGGCCTTTGATTGCAGATGAATTTAGACTTCTTTGACTTTTTAAGACTGAACTTGATGTTGCATTGTATAAAAGTTGTGAATACCAGCTTATTTCTCTGCTTCCTGTCTGCAGTAATTACGCACAAAATGAAACAGCTAAAGAAACTTCCTTATGAGTGTTACTCGTGGCATGACCCAGGACAGAGAGAGAGAGAGAGAGTGAGTCTGTGTGTATGTGTGTGCGTGTGTGTGTGTGTATGTGTGTGTCTTTACACATAGCCTCCAATCTAGGTCCTATTCCTCGGTCTTTCTCCATAATTAAAATAGAAAAGGGTAGGAAAAAATGATAGAAAATCAGTCTGATGCAATGACTGGTTGGTCAATCCATTGACATCTATCTTCCATTCTCATCCAGGTCATCTCTATTCTTCTGACAACCAGCAATATACTGTAAGGTTGTGCCTACTAACTTCCCAATTTTTACGAAGCAATATGCATTTTTAATTTCTCTGATTTAGACCTTTCATATTTCAGCATAGTAGCAGGTAGGGTTCCTTCACAATTGAACATAATTCTTTTTTGTTAATTTTAAAGGAGCTAAAACGCTCCTAAATAATTAGATATAGTGTTTGTGCGAAGTATATGTTAGTTTTAGAAAACAACTAATTAGTGTACTCTTGTGCACAATGTAACTTTTTACATTTAGTTTTTATAAATTGGAATATGTGTTGAATTATGATATCAATAATTTTCTTTTTTTGAGGAAAAATCCACTAAAAATTAACATAGTTGTAGAGCTACTGGGGAAGGCATACACCATACATACTTTAAGAAACGGAGGAAATTTGAAAAGTTTCCATAAACAATCCTAATAACTCAGAGACCTCAAACTGTATCAAGCTTTTAAATATCAGAGAGTGGATGGCTAATTTTACTATATACTCTAGTTTGTACAGGCTTAGTATAATTTAAATATGGTTTTTTTCCTACTGTTTATTTACTATTTCTAGAGCAACATAAAACTAAGTTTTGTTCCCGAGGAATTTACTGGTTTTCTTACCCTACAAAATGGATAACTGAATAATCTGCCAAACTCTTTCGTTTCAAAACAGCTTGTTCTGCTGCAAAACACTTCAGTGCCTCCTCCCCTTCCATGTCATGATTTAAAAAATTTATTTTATATATACTATGTGTATTTCCCACAGTCATCTTAATAATTATATCAGTGACTATATATATATATTGTTTTACATAATTTTACTTGCTAAAAGATAAAGGCTTTAATTTGGTCCTAGATATTTAATAGTCCTTTTATATGCTGCCTCTATTCTTCTGACTAGAAGGAAAGCAAATACCAAAGGCATGTATTTCTGCTGACCAGATGTTAGGATGTGGTGAAGATAAGCTTGTTGGTGGTAAGGATTTTCATTATTTTTTCGTTCAGACTTTGGCTCATCCAGGTGCTGGAAGTGCTAACACACACACACACGTACAGCCTAATTCTTGATTTTTTTTTGTTCATTTGTGAATGCTATTTCTGTTAGACAGTGGTTCTCAAAGTGCAGCACTATAAACATCAATATAATATGGAATTTGCTAAAATACAAATTCTGAGGTAGCACCTCAAACCTACTAAATCAGTGTGCTAAAATACAAATTCTGAAGTAGCACCTCAAACCTACTAAATCAGTGAACTGGGAGTGGGGCCCAAAAATATATATATTTTAGAGAGCCCTTTAGGTGATCCTGATGCACAATCAAGATTGAGAAACACAATTGTAATAGATTTTTTTTTAATTCTGGGTTTAAAAATATTTATTGTAAAGCTTACTGCAAAAGATGTACCAAGGGGATACAGTGTCACAAAACTAAATTGATAGGTGGCTTTGTCATAGAAAATATTCTATTACCACCGCTGAAATTCCCCAGAAGACAGAAGGAATATCTATTATTTCAGATATTTTATTTATAGTTCTCAACTGATTCATTGAAATAGACATTTTGAGGCTTTGGGGCCATTATAAGTAAAAGAATTATGATGATAAATGATTAACTTGTAATTTTTAGATATTTCAAAATGCAGATTGCACTTTTCGTGCATTCTGCTCATCAATTTTCCCCAAAGTGATAGAGAGATTAAAAAAGCATTACCAGTTTCAGGCATCCTTATACATTTTCACACTAGAATTTATTAGCTACAAGATGTTTTGGTTCTAAAATATATTTCATATCAAAAAGAACATGGGAGCTAAATTCTCTACTCAGATTTTTCAAAAGCTTGTTTCTTTCCTTCTATATATATGTCATGTATACACCACAATCTATATAAGCAAAGAGTCTTTTGCTCTTAAACCATTTGTGTCCTTTTTGGGGAAATCAGCTGTTGAAAAAATGGATTTTCAATATATTAAGATTATTCCATGTGGATTTTTAATCTTATTAGACAATGAACTGCCAGATTGAGCTGTACCTTTCTCTAGCTATCTCATTTAATTCTCCAGGAACAGATATAGGAAATCATTTATGTAAATCTGTATCTAAAAATTGACATCACAGGGTAGTAATGTTTTTACTAATATACCACTACAAGTTTTTAGTGATCAGTGATTAATGTAAATTAGTTTAATGCATATTCTTGCCCCAAACATTAAACAAATGTTCAAATAATATTTAATGTTTGATAAAAATAGCTACATATCTTGAACCTAAAGTCTACATAACATATACTGCCAGGATTGTTGTGAAGATTGGTTGAGAACACAGCATTCAGTCAATATGGCTCATGTAAGTATATTAAAAAAGCCTGAGCAGATCACATAATTTTTATATAATAAAATATTGATAAGTAGAAGTATGCAAATGAAAAAATAATGGGATAATCTGGTAAACGTGTCAAAAACATACTCATCAATAAATAATATATTTGAGAAGGGCAAAAGATACAAGGCTGAATGTGTAGAATTAAAAAGGAAGTCAATGAAGGAACTTCCTTCATTGAAGGAAGAAGGAAGTCAATGAAGTTTGGAGGGGAAAACCCAAAAATAAATATGAAAAACATAAATTAAAGGAATAAAATATAGGTTTGAATAGCTATAGATTAATCAATATTAATTTATATTAGTAAGTGCTTTAAAAGCATTTGATGAATGATGCATGGTTAACAAGATACGAGATCCTATTGATGTTATATCTCAATGGAAAAAGGAAACCACTAAAGGCAACTCAAAGTATTTACTGTTTGAGGATGAAAGGCTCTCCCAGCCCTCTGTTGTTTGTAGGTCTCTATTTTTAAGCCTCTCCCTTATGTTCTTAAAATTTTCAGGTTGATGTATTTCCTTCTTTTTCCTCCTTTTGGATTTTTTAAAGTAAATGAAACAATCCCACAGAGCCAACTTTAAAAACAAGAGACTTATTAGGATGATCAAAATAGCATATCACAATATCAAATATACAGTGTACTAGTTAAAATCATAGTATTCTAATTATTCCTGTCTATTTTTCTGAATATCTATTTTTCATTACTTTTGAATACTAAGGTCTGCATTTGTCTCATTATCCCTGTTGTGGTCAATCAATTGAAAATGAGACATCATGTGTCTTTTGGTTGAAGAACAACTGGATTTCAGTTCTCTTCATAGTTGATTCAGAAAGTATTTTTATGAATTCTACATTTCAGCAGCGTTGCTTTGAGCAAAATTCGGCCTACCATTCATGCACTAGGTGATTTGAGCATGTCATAAAGATGTTCTTCTGATGACTAACAAATAAGGTATGTTTAATTGTATGTGTCAACTTGACTGGATCATAGGATACCCAGTTCTCTAACTTAAACATTATTTCTGGGTCTGTCTGTGAGAGTGTTTCCAGAAGAGATTCATGCTTGAACTGAAGGACTGAGTAAAGAGGATTGCCCTTCTCAATGTGGGTAGGCATTATTCAAATTCGTTGAGAACCTGAATAGAACAGAAAGGTGGAAGAAGGAAGGATTTGCTGTTACTCCACCTGACTGTCTGACCGAAGACATCAATCTTCTTCTGGCCTTGGTGTTCTTGGTTCTCAAGCATTCAGACTCAGAATGGAAAGTACAGTCTTCCAGCTCTTAGGCCTTCAAACTACACCATAAGCTTTCTGAAGTCTCCAGTTTGCAGATGGTAAAATGTGGGACTTCTCCACCAACAAAACTGCTTGAGCCAATACCTTATAAAAACATCTAGACACACACGCAAACACACACACACCCTGTGGGTTCCGTTTCTCTCAAGAATCCTGACTAATACACAAGGAGTAGAAAGTAAAGTCATCTTTCCTGACTACAAAACAGGCATCAACTAATATTATTGGCTGCCTGATCTTAATCTATAGCACGTAGTCCTGGGAATGTCCAGCGAGCCGAGAAACTACGGGAAAATGGTTGCTTGTATTGAATCTTAGGTCTGCCCCTTTGCCTTTTATAGATAGCATAAGAGCAATGTTTGTTCTGGGGCATCTAAATATTTTCTTATTAGAATGGCCTACATATTAAGTAAGGGAAAGGCCATTGCTGACAAGATCTCCAAGACAAAGTCCAAAGGGGAGGCAGGGGTGGTATGAGGAAGCTGAAGTGAGGAAGAGGGAAAATGAGCAGAAGTAAGCTTGGAAGTAATACTTTTTTACCATTAAAGAAGACCTTGGATTAATTAATTTTTTGTTTAATTTTCTCCATTTTAATTTTATGAAGGAGAAGAATAGAAACAATTGTAAAAAAGGCTTTAAATCCTTCATAGCCTTTAAAATGGGTGGGGAAACAATGCATAACTGAGGAAAAACGCCTTCTGTAACTTATGTACAGTGCTGAGCAAGTTATTTAATTTCTCTAATCCTTCATTTCTTCTATTATAAAATAGAGAAAACAATGTATTTGGCTTTATAGGATTGTTGTGGGATCAAATAATATATAAAGAACTTAAATACATTCTAATGTTAGCTAATTAATTTACTCACATATTCACTTTTTATTCAACACATATAATGGCATGCTCTACTGATACACCAAGTCCTGTTAGGCCTAGGACAGGTTTTCCAGAAAACAGACTTAGATAAAAATTTGCATGCAGGAAGTTTAATGGGAAGTGTACTTAAGTATTAAGCTACATGGGAGTAAAGAAGTAGAATTGGACAGTGGGAGCCAAATATATTGCCTGCCTAAATATTACATGTATGTAACAGGATCAAGTAATTGATTTGATAATTATAGTTAATTTCCTCATCAAGATGGTGACTCCATTTCTTTCCTGCTGGTCTCTTAACACAAGGACGCGGAAGTGAGCAGTAGCAGCCATAGCTTGAAGTTTAGTAAGATTCTTGCTGTGCTCCCTAATGGACGTGTTCTGCTTCTGAGGATCAGGAGCTCTACACCAAAACAGCTCTACACCAAAGGAAGCCCAAGTTTCCTAATTGGGTCACTGTGAGTCATTAAGTGGTGCCATTCCTAATTCTAACCCTTAGTTGCCAGCAATATGTATTCCACCCACAGGAACAACACACAAAATAATATCTATCAATTTACAATTCATATTATTTCCTAGAGAATGGTGTCCCATCCGTATAGGATGTCATCTCCAAGCTGAAGTCCAAGCTGAGCCTGCAAATGACTGTTCCATTTATCTACCAGGCAGGCAGTTTCTGAACTGAAGGGTCTCAATGGAACTAGAGATTCTTTTGGCCATATGTCCACAGTAGCATCTCTGTTGTTTTAAAGTGAGGCTCCTGGTCTCTTCTGATATTGGATGACACATTTTGTCAGATCAAGCAAGCGGAGATATTGCATGAAGAAAAAGCAAAAAGTTATTTGAAAAATATATTTGATTCCACTCAAGATGCATTTCTGCCTTTTTCAGGGAGAAAGGGACCCAGTGTAACGAACCAAATACTGTCTTACAGGGATAGGGCCAAATTAGGGACTCAGCACAGAGTTTTTCTTAACTGATAGTTGGACTTTAAGCTTTGGGAGCCTTGGGAAGCAGGAACTCATAAAGATGTCCCCCAAAATAACTTCCATCCTTGCCACCTTAGCTACTCTATTAATCGGACTGTTTACCACACTGCAGCTAGCTCATGTCAACTAGCAAAGTCATTCTATCTACTTGATTTTTCAGTGCCTCTCCATGGAGTAATCTCACACTTCATAACCAAACCCATATATTTATCTAGACTTTCCTACTCTGGTCTTTGACTCTAATCTCACAACATTTTTCCTTCCAGGCCAGTGAACAACCAGTCAAGCCATTTGCTCTTGCTCATGGAATTATACATTCTTATTTCAAGCCAATTATCTTTCATACCAAATAACTGATGAGATGTGCTTTATGAAGAAGATTTCCCTTCTATCTTTAAGCTCTTCCTGTGGAGAGCTTAAAGATACCCACTATCTTTAAGCTCTTCCTGTGGAGCTCAAGTGAAACAGCAGTTGGTTTTTGGCCTGAAGACATATACCATATTGAACCTTTGTGAACCAAGATTTGTATTTGTATTTTCTGTTGGCTGATCATAAAAAATCCCCCATGCAACCACAGGTATAAGTTGAGTGAAAGATGCTGGTATGATAGTAGTAGATGACATTAGAATCCAGTCCACCTCTTCATGTAATTTACTTGTGCTATGACCCTGCTCATGTCAAGTAATATATGTACCAATTCAATTTTAAATATGTTGCTGCAGGGCTTGCCTAACCTCATGACTTAATGGTTCTGACAGAACCTAGCACATGATTGGCACATGATGGCCTGAGGTTACAAGAGCTCTTTCTATAAGATCCAGTAGCATTCTAGAACCAGTTCCACATTACCTTCCTGATTTAAACTCAGATTGGTTGTCCTTACTGCGTATCATTGAATTTTGCATTTGGATTTGCAAAAATTGGCTGGCAATTTTGTTTTCTATTTTAATCGCTACGTGGTGATATCTAACTTTAATTCTAAAAGAATTCTAAAGACATCCTTAGAATTTAATTCTAAAAGAATTCTAAAGAAATCCTTAGAATTTAATTCTAAAAATTCTAAAGACATCCTTAAAATTTAATTCTAAAAGAATTCTAAAGACATCCTTAGAATTTAATTCTAAAAGAATTCTAAAGACATCCTTAGAATTTAATTCTAAAAGAATTCTAAAGACATCCTTAGAATTTAATTCTAAAAGAATTCTAAAGACATCTTTAGAATTTAATTCTCAAAAAATTAAAGTTAGATATCACCATGTAAGCCGTTAAAATGTCCAATTTATATTTCCCATTTTTTGCAGTCCTTGAAACTAGTTTTCAAAATCATGGTCAATGTTCTGAAGTGATTCAAAATCAACCATTGAACTATTTGCTTGTAAAGCACTATAATATATAAATACAAGCTATTTTTAATTTGTCTAATTAAAATTATGGTGCCCATCTCTCCCATTTAATTACCAATTTGTTTATTATTCATGTAAATTAATTTCAAATAGTTAACTGTTGTTAATAGGCAACATGCTTCTCTTTGCTAGTCACATTAATTGTAATTTGTCTTGAGTTGTAGTTCATTTACCACTCATATTACAAGTTTTATAAGTATAGTCTTTCTGAGTATGTTTTCAGTGCTTCAAAAGACTTCTCTTATTTGTTCTATCAAACTTTAGTAACTGAATACATAGATGTTTAAGGGGTACTTTTAGGTCCAGGTTTACTTTTATAAATCAGAGCTCCCCATATACTATTATTGTTGTATGTCACTGAGCTTTCAAAAATATGAATAGGACATAACATAACTTCATCTCTTTAATAGCCTTTGTTAAGCCTTTGCAAGACATTCTGGCCAATATGTACACATAAAAGGAAATGGATAAATTGAGAAATTCTACTAGTAAATTTGCTGTACAATATACAGAAATCCAACAGAAGTTTTCTTGTTTACTTTTCCTGAGTAAACCACCCACTAGTTGTATGTTGTACATGGGGAAGACATTTTTAAATAAATGACTTCTTAACTTCAGTAAGTCAAAATTCATTTATAAACTTTTATTTTGAAAAAAATAACTTCTTATTTTATACTTTTCTGTATATGTGTTATACTTTGATAAAAATTTTGTTTAACTCAAATAGAGTAAGGGTAATTCTAGAAAAAAATATTTAATTCTGACTTGAAAATATAACTCTGCTTTGGAAAATTTGAGTTCTAGCCACAAAATAGCTGATGGAAGAGGGGGCTTGTGATATGGTTTGGCTCTGTGCCCCCACCCAAATCTCATCTGGAATTGTAATTCTCACGTGTCTTCAAGGGAGGGAAGTGATTGGATTACAGATGTTGTTTCCCCCATGCTGTTCTCATGAGAGTGAGTGAATTCTCACAAGACCTGATGGTTTTATAAATAGTTTTTCTAGCGCTCTCTCACACACTCTCTCTGGCCTGCCACTATGTAATACATGCCTGCTTCCCCTTCTATCATGATTATAAGTTTGCTAAGGCCCTCTAGCCATATGGAACTGTGAGTCAATTAAACCACCTTTATTTGTAAATTACCCAGTCGATGATAGTAGCTTTAGAGCAGTGTAAGAACACACTAATACAGTAAATTGGTACTGCAGAGAGTGTAGTACTGCTATAAAGATATCCAAAAATGTGGAAACAACTTTAGAACTGGGTAACAAGCAGAGGTTGGAAGAGTTTGTCAGGCTTAGAAGAAGGCAGGAAGATGTGGGAAAGTTTGGACCTTACTAGAGACTTGCTGAATGGTTTTGACCAAAATGCTGATAATGATGTGGACAATGAAGTCCAGGCTGAGGTGGTCTCAGATGGAGATGAGGAACTTCTTGGGAAATGGAGCAAAAGTTATTCTTGCTATGCTTTAGCAAAGTGACTAGCAGCATTTTGCTCCTACCATAGAGATCTGTGGAACTTTGAACTTGAGAGAGATGATCTGAAATTGGAACTTATGTTTAAAAGGGGAGCAGAACATAAAAGTTTGGAAAATTAGCAGCCTGATGATGGAATAGAAAAGAAGCATCAATTTTCTGGGGAGAAATTCAAGCCAGCTGCGAAAATTTGCCTAAGTAACGAGAAGCCAAATGTTAATTACTGTGACAATGAGAAAAATGTCTCCAGGGCATGTCAGAGGTCTTCATGGCAGCCCCTCTCATCACAGGCCCCAGGACCTAGGAGGGAAAAATGATTTAATGTGCCAGGCCCAGGGCCCCCCTGCTCTGTGCAGCCTTGAGACTTGGTGCTCTGTGTTCTAGCTGCTTCAGTTCCAGCCTTGACTTAAAGGGGCCAAGGTACAGCTCTGGCTATTGCTTCAGAGGGTGCAAGCCCCAAGCCTTGGTGGCTTCCACATGCTGTTGGCCCTGCAGGTGCACAGAAGTCAATAACTGAAGTTTGGGAACCTCTGCCTAGATTTCAGAGAATGTATGGAAATTCATGGATGTCCAGGCAGAAGTCTGCTTCAGGGATGGGGTCCTCCTGGAGAATCTATGCTAGGACAGTGTGGAAGGGAAATGTGGAGTTGGAGCGCCCACACAGAGTCCCCACTGGAGCATAGCCTAGTGGAGCTGTGACAAGAGAGTCACAGTCCTCTAGACCCCAGAATGGTAGATCCACCAGCAGCTTACACCATGCATCTGGAAAAGCCACAGGCACTTGATGACAGCCCGCAAAGGAGCTGTCCAAGGCCATGAAGCCCACTCCTTGTGTCAGCATGCCCTGGATGTGAGACATGGAGTTAAAGGAGATCATTTTGGAACTTTAAGATTCAATGACTGCCCTGTTGTATTTTGGACTTACACAGGGCCTGTAGCCTCTTTGTTTTGGCCAATTTCTCCCACTTGAAATGGGAACATTGACCCAATGCCTGTACCCCATTGTATCTTGGAAGTAACTAACTTGCTTTTTGGTTTTATAGGCTCGTAGGCAGAAGGAACTTGACTTATCTCAGATGAGACTTTGGACTTGGACTTTTAAATTAATTCTGGAATGAGAAGTTTGGTGGATTGTTGGGAAGCCATAATTGGTTATAAAATGGTTATAAATTAGTTATAAAATGTATAAAGGACATGAGATTTGGGAGAGGTTGGGACAGATGATATGGTTTGGCTCTGTGTCCCCACCCAAATCTCATCTCAAATTGTAATCTCCACATGTCAAGAGAGGGAACTGTAATCCCCACATGTCTAGGGAGGGAAGTGATTGTATTATGGGGACAGTCCCGCCATGCTGTTCTCATGATACTGAATGAATTCTCAGGGGATCTAATGGTTTTATATATGGTAGCTTTTCTACGCTCTCACACATGCTACATCTGGCCTACTGCTTTTATTGGTGGAAGAGATTCAAGTTACATCAAGGTACAGGTAGAAAATTCCTATATATCTGCAGCAACTTTAGTTCTTGCCTTCTCAGAAGAAAGTATTCGACCAAGGGACATAAAGCAGAAAAAGAGACCGAAGCACATTTCAGAGCAGGAGTGGAAGTTTATTTAAAAGAGTTTATAACAGGAAAGAAAGGAATGAACCCTTGGAAGAGATCCAAGTGGGCACCTGAAGGTCAAATAGAGAAAAAGCAGGGCATTTAACCTTGAACCTGGGACGTTACAGGCTTGCCTCATTCCCATGATTTTTCCTTTAGGGTGTGCTTTCAGCATGCCTGGTGCCCTTTTTACCCTTGGGAATTGAGCACATGCAGTGTGCTTAGGGAGTTGTATGCATGCCTGTCTGAGGCTTTCTTCCTTTTCTGGTGGAGTGTACCCAGAAGATCATACTTTGCCATTTTTGTCTCTTAAAGTTCATGCACAGGAAGTTGCTTCTCCCTGGGGCCTGCCTTCAATTAACACCTTGATGTTAACATTTGTGGATCATCAGGAAATGACTTATCCCTGGCACTGGCTGCCAATTTTTCACTTTTAGAGAGGCAATGCGATAATTGCCAAACCATCGCCTGACATTTCTAGTGAGTGGTGAGGAGAGCCCTCTCCTGTCCTGTTCATACCTAACTACCTGTAACACTGGCATGTAAGGTGTGCCTGCTTCCCCCTTCTGCCATGATTGTAAGTTTGCTGAGACGTCCCAGCATGTGGAACCATGAGACAATTAAACCTTCTTTGTTTATAAATTCCCCAGTCTCAAGCATTATCTTTATAGCAGAGTGAGAATGGACTAATACAGCTTGTTTTCAAATACAGATGTGTTGGCTTAGCACAAGTCTTGTATTGTCTAAAATATTACCATTAAACAATATTGTTTCACAAAACCAAATTTCGCCAAAGCATTCTAATCAGGTAAAAATTGTATGATTAAAAACTTAGATATTGCCTGTTACTTGATATTTTCCAGTGAATTTTAGCCCTTCTTTTAAAAAAGAAAATTCATTTAAGAAGTCAAGTTCTATCAATTTAGAAGTTTGAATGTTTCTATTTGTGCTTCTGAATTCTGTAGGATTCAGTAGTTTCTGTAGAATTCTTCTTTCTCCTTTATCCCCATTGCTATCATATTAGCTTATTTCTCTCCAGTGTCTCTAGTAATTGTTCATAAGATTCTTACCTTCATTTTATGTCTCTTGCAATCCAGACTTCAGTTTTGTTTTAGGTCTTTTAGTTGTCTGTTTTTTGGACACAAGTCTGATTTTATGATGTAAATAGGTCTTCCAGTTATTTACCACATAAGATAAAGCCAAAATTCATTTATGGGTTTACATGTTCTTTGCAATGTAATCCCAATTTTTATCTTTCCCATAACTCCCCCTCTCTCCCTGCACTACCTACACCATAGACTTAGACTACAATCAAGAAAAACTTATGGTATTCATTTGAATACCGAATAAGGTATTCATTTTAAATACCTTGTGCTGATTTACACCTACATACATACATAAAAAACTCTGTATTTCACCTTGAATTCGTTTTTTTTTTTTTTCCTGATGTATAAGGTACTATAAAACCTATCTCATATGTGATCTCTTTGATTAATTTCTCTCTGGCTAAACCAAGCAAAAATGAATACTTTCTCTTGCTTTATTCCCGTTGTATCCTGCTGATGTCTATTATATTCCATCAACATGTTTTCACTGTTTCTGCATCATTTTTTTTTCTCTTCTATCATATGACTTTTCAAGGACTATAACCAGAAATATTTTATCTCTGCATGTGCAGTGACCAACTCATGGTAAACCCTAAAACAAGGGATCGTTAACTGTTGTATCATTCATATCAGTTTCCAGTAAGCGGTTCAGCAATGTAAAACTCAGGATTTCAAGTATATATATATTTTTGTTTTCTTTGTATTCAGCTGAAAAAACATTTCTCTACCCAGAGCTTACCCAATACAGACTTCTGATACTAGCCCTACTGTATTGCTACTAGGTGACAAATAATACATATCCTAAAATTGCTCCTAAATCAAGATCTGACTCTGATTTCTGAGTAAACACATTCATCCTGTCAAATACTATGCGGTTAGTTACTCTAAAAATGAGCTTTGCTTTACTTTTCTTATTGATGAAATTGTCTTTCATTCAGGTTAAATATTTTGAATATGAATAGCAATTTTTGGTATATTTTTCACAGCACTGTGATACATATTCCTACAACAATAAACACTCACTTCTTACCTCTGTCTTCCCACTCATTATCACTGCAAATCATAACACTTTAAATGATTAGCTACATTATATTTTTGCTAAGACAATTTTCATAAATATTATGATTTTAAACTTCTTTCATTAAGAGTGAAAGTTTAAAATCCCAAACTTTAGATGTCTAATTCTTCACAGAATGTTTACATCAAAATTATGTCATAACATCTCTTGACTGTATCAAAATTAACACAAACCATCAGTGAATTTAGACTCACAAATGGCTTTGAGTGGAAGATATTTCTAATTTAAGCTTTCTTTCAATAAATATATCTATTTCTTGCCATCCTTCTTTGTTATTAAAATTGCACTTGTAATCCAAGGACGTGATGTTTGATGACGTTTTGATGGTATCTGAACAAACCATGTAAATTCAGGCTATGAATCAAACCAATTTAATCATATCTTCCAGTTATTGTGACACCTATTTTTAGTTTGAAAAGGATTCATGGCTTTTGTAATAGAAGGTTTAAAAAATTCCCAGTACTTTTAAACTTTTAAGACTTGCTGAAAGACTTTCAAGGCCGAACATGCATTTAGTTACCTAATGGACCCTTTGCTTTTATTTATTCTCTCAACATAGATTTAGTGGCAACTATGTGTTAGGAACTTAGTATGATGAGGCCAGCAAAGCATATGCGGTACCTGACCCAGTCTAAAAGGTAGTTGTAGACATTACACGAGAAAATATGTAATTATAAATTTTAATTTGGCATCAATAGCCAACATGGAACACCTTGGAAAACACTAGAGATGGTTTTCACATTCAAAATTAATTTTACAGCAATAGTAAATTTTGAAGACATTCTACCATGTGAGGATTTTGTTTTGAAATTACATCAGATTATGAACATAGGTAAATTTTCCATGTATCCTGCATAATATCAAACTGATTATTATATAAGATAAAATCAAGTTATTTTTATAATTCAAGAAACTTTCCAGATGTCATTATCTGATTTTATTTAATTTTAAGGAATTTATCATTTTACAGAATTTTAGGTTCACAGCAAAATTAGAAGATACAGAGATTTCCAATATGCCCCTGTGACCACACATGCATAGCCTCCCCCCATTATCAATATTTCCCACCAGAGTGGCATATTTGTTACAACTGATGAACATGCATTGGCAGATTATTATCACCCAAAGTGCACAGTTTATATTAGACTTCACTCTTAGTGTTGCACATTCCATGGGTTTGGACAAATGTATAATAACATGTATTCACCACTGTAGTATTATACAGAGTATTTCACTGCACTAAAAGACACTCCCTCTCCTTAACCCCTGGCAACCACTGATTCCTTTCCTACAGTTTTGTCTTTTCCAAAATTTTGTATAACTGGAATCATACAGTGTGATCAATGTAACAGTAACATCATACTGTATGATTCCAATTATATAAAATTCTAGAAAAGACAAAATTATACAGTATGGTGTATAATTATATAGTATGATATATGATGTATGATGTAGTCTTTTCAGATTGTCTTATTTAACTTAGTAAAATGCATTTAAATTTCCTCCATATCTTTTACATGGCTTGATAGTTGCTTTTTTTTAAGCACTGGATAATATTCTATTATATACCAGTTTATTTATCAGTTTACCTACTGAAGGACATCTTGGTCTCTTGCAAGTTTTGTCAATCATGAATAAAGCTGTTATAAACATCCATGTGCAGATTTTTGTGTGGACAAAACTTTTCAACTCCTTTGGGTAGATACCAAGGAACTCAACTGCTGGATTGTACAGTAAGAGTATGTTTAGTTCTGTAAAAATCAAATGATCTTCCATAGTGGCTATGCCATTTGCATTCTCACCAGCAATAAATTAGAGTTTTGATTGCTCCAAACTGTTGAAAGCATTTGGTATTGTCAGTATTCTGAATTGAACCATTTGTATTGAAGTGTAGTGGTATGTCACTGTTGTAACTTAGGCATAGGCCTAAGAACATTTTTCATTTCCCTTATGACATATAATGCAGAGCATCTTTTCATATGTTTATTTGCCATCAGCATCTCTTCTGTATATCTGAAGTGCCTGTTAAGGTCTTCACCCCATTTTTTATCAGGTTTGTTTTTTTTTTTTTTTCTCATTATTGTTGAGCTTTGAGAGTTCTCTACAGACTTTGGGTACAAGTCCCTTATTACATTATGTCTTTTGCAAATATGTTCTCCTAGTCTGTAGCTCATTTTCCTATTCTCTTGACAACGTCTTTCACAGAGTAGAAAATTTTAACTCTAACAAAGTCTAGCTTATCAATTCTTTTTTTATGGATCATCATTTTGTTGTCATACCTAAAAAGTCATCACCAAACCCAAGTCATCTAAATTTTCTCCTATCTTTTCTTCTAAGAGTTTTATAGTTTTACATTTTACATCTAGATGTGTGATCCATTTTGAGTTAATCTTTGTGAAGGGTGTATGGTCTGTGTCTACCTTCATTTTTTTTTTTTTGGCATGTGAAGTCCAATTGTTCCAGTAACATTTGTTGAAGAGACTATCTTTTCCGCATTGTATTTTCTTTGCTCCTTTGTTGAAGATCAGTTGACTGCACTTACATGGGTCCATTTGTGTGCTCTCTGTAGTTTTCCATTGAACTATTTGTCTACTCTTTCATTAATACACTGTGCCGATTACTATATACATAGTAAAAACTAAATAAATGATAGATATTTCTTGTTCATGTATAGGAAAACTCAATATTTTCAAGGTACTAGTTCTTTCCATCGATGCTTGCAATCCTAATCAAAATCCCAGCAATTTACTCACTGTATAAACTGAGTCCGAAGTTTATACAGTGAAGCAAAAGACCCAGAATAGTAAACTCAACATTGAGTGGAAAGAACAAAATTGGAGGACTGATACTTCTTGACTTCGAGACTTACTATGTTTTTCTTAATAATTTCTTTCAACTTTTTTTACTACTTAGTGTCATGGACCTGAGCTATAGGGAATGGCTTTAATACTGTTCCTTCAAAAGAGGCACTAATAATGGTCTACTCTAGAGATCAGGTTCATTCAATTACTGCACACGTACTGAGTGGTTACTATGTGCTAAGCAGTGAAAAGCATCTCTGGAAAACTTTTAACGGTTCCTGGAATTTTATAACTGCATAGGCATAAGAACATTTTAAGTGGTATTTATGAGGATGTTAGGGAATCCCCTAATGATTCTCAGAATTAAATAGAATTAAATAGAGTACAGCACAAGAGGGTTTGTGTGATCTAAAACTCTAGGTGAATGCCAGAATAAATATTCATTGTAATTATACTGGTGAGATGTTGATCTAGAATCAGTATTTATGAAAACAAAAAAGAAAGGATAGAATGGGAAGAACACTTTGATATAAGAAGTTATTAGAAATCATTAAGACTAATTATAACAAGAATATAAATAAATAATAATGTTGTGAATTCAAGGAGAAACAGTAAAAACCACAATGAGAAAACACAATGGAAACCATGAGATATACAATGGCCCCACATTTCGATTGCATTTTATTTTATTTAACATATAATCCTCTTGAAGACATAGTTCAGATTTTCTTTGTTCTGTGTCAAATTGTGAGTTGAAACTCTAACACATTTTCAAAAGGAAGAGAACACTTCCGTTATATACATTCATGTATATAGAAATGATTCTCAGAAACAATGCATTTCCAGACAACGCTCAGTGCCAAGAAGAGAAAAGACTTAGTGGTTTGAAAACAGCTGGTTATATTTATCAAGCCTGGAATTCCTCTTGTGTGGTGATTTTGCCTGAATTTTCAGTTATGTAGTTAGCTAATAATATTAAAACACAATATAATGGAAAAGCCAAAAAATGTTCAATTCTATAGCCAACAAATGCTATATTTGTGCCAAAAGAAACGAACTTTTTTCACATTGTACATTATAAAACTATGATATCATTTAAAATAAATAGTGTGAAATAAAATGAAACAACTATTAGCATATTTTGCTGACACAAGAAATTATTGTTATTAAAGACAGCTTGTACTTAAAAAAAGAATAAACCATCCATTATTTTTAATCACTAATATTAAGTCACAGAGAAAAACAAATTGGTTTTCTCTCTACGCATGCATTTCCCATTACAATCATGGAGCATACATTTTATTCACTGGCAATTTGATTGCATTCAGTGCTCACAAAGTGGCTTAGACTAATTTTTGAGCTATTTCCAACAAAACGAATGTATTTCAAAGTGAATGCATGTGATGAATAGTCATCTTGGAGTATATAAGCAGGAGAGACAAGAAGAGGTCGATTATACAATGCTAGTCTTTATTTTAATCAATAAATTTGATTTCATAAAAGTTACACTCTAAGAAGTCAAATGTTAATGCATAATTGATGACTCACACCCACTTTTTATCTTCCAACGTTCAAACATTGTGCAAGGGTGTCCTGGACATTCTCTGTTGGCACTTACAACCTTTACAACCCATCAGTGATTTCCTCAGTATTAGGGGCTGAATGTCTGTAACACTAGGGTTGCACGTGCAGTTTTGGTCACACCAGTGAGATACATTCACAGGAGTTTGTGGAAAGCTGAAAAAATAGTCTTTTAAGGCAATAGGCTGACTGTGGAAAATCTTTGAAGCATCAAATCTCTGATTCTTTTACAGTCAACCTGAAGCTGGTGACAGACCTAACTTTTATAATGTGGATTTCTCCAGCCTTTACATGCATTTTGTAAATATCTAATTCCTTGCATTGTATTCTCTTCCTGTGGAAAAATCAGAGATAATTTCTGTAATACATGTCAAAACCTGAGTCATAATATGATACTGTGTGGAGCCGGTATTTTACAAAAAATTTATAAGAAGTCATTGTAGTGTCGAAAGTAACAAATCCTTTGATCTGGAGTATGAGATACATTTATGAAGTAAGGTTCAGTTGAAAGTTGAAAATCCACAAATAATTTCTAACATATTAAAAATGTTTAAATAATTTTGACAAATTGTGAGTTGAAATTGTAATATATTTTTAAATGTATTTTCACATGGAAAAATCACTGTTACTGTAGATAATATGTTCTCAATTGGGAGACATATCTTAAATTGCTTATTATAAATTATTTTTTATTTTTAATAAATTAAAACTAAAATATATGTTATTATTAAGGCATCTTATGCTTTCTTAATTTTATCTGTTTTGTTCTTAATTAGGTGACTGAAAGCAAACAATTGTATATTCAGTAATAGTGAATTCACTAATGTATTGAGCACATTGATATCTTTACTATTTTGTGTTATCCATCTTTATTCCTATGAGGCATTTGTCGTAAAGGCTTTTTTCTCTAATATTAAGATAGCTGTGCAGCTTTTTCTTTTTATTAACAGGTGATTGATAAATATCATTGAAATATGATTTTATACTCCAGGTTAAAACAAGAAATGTTGGGCAGTTTACCTCCATTTATTCCCATCCTAACTTGTGTTATTGTTCTATATTATTTTAATTCTATTTTTCCTCCACATTATTAGTTTTACATGGTAAGTGTTCTTTAAATTGTGCCTACATATTTACACTTTTATTCCTAGTAATTCCTACTTGCAGCCCAGGCATTCTGTTCTGAATCGCTTTCCTTTTTCCTAAAGGCATACCTTAGAATTACTTTTAATGAGATTCTCCTGGTAACAAAATGTGTGTTTTTGTTTGGCTGAAAACATTTTTATTTTGCCTCACCTTTGGAGGGACAATTTTGTTGAGTATAAAACTATAAATTGGTAGGTTTTTTTTTTTTTTTTTTTTTAGCATATTGAACTCTAAACTGTAAACTATTGAACTCCGATTTCCTGTATTCCTCCTTAGTCCTCCCTCACTGTGAGAAAATCAGTTACCACTTTTACTACCATGTATTTGAAAGGAAGGTATCTTTTTCCTCAGAGTTCTTTTGAGATTTTTCTGTTTGTATTTTTCTTTCTGGGGTTCTTACATAGAATGCTTGATTTTGATTTCTTCTTCTATATCTGGTCTTGAATGTATGGAATGGTATCTTTCATCAATTCAGGAAAATTCTCAGCCACTATCTTGTCAAATATTTCCTCTGCACCACTAATCTCTTTCCTTCATCTGGAACATCAACTAAGTATATATTAAATCATTTAAGCATATATTAAATCATTTTATTCTATTTTGTCTAAAATACTTACTGTTTTTCATTTTTTCTTATTTTAAATCCTGGATTATTTTATTTTCTTTTTCCATAATTTATTAATTTAATTTTGTAGATTAAAGTTACATCTCATTCTTTTTAAAGCTTGCTGTGCTCCTTATTAAGTTTCTATTTCCTGTTGATATTTGAGAATGTATCAACTAATTCTTCAAACATATTAAACAAAATTATTTGATAGTCTGTGACTGATGATCCCCATACATAAAGCCTTTGCTGCTCTGTTTATGCTGTCTGTGGTTTCCACTAGTTATAATCTATTCTATGTTTCTTTGTTGTTCCGATTACCTTCACCAGGCATTGTCATGCAAGATTGGCTTTCAAATTAATTTGACACCTGAGATAAAATCCTTTCTCAGGAGAGGATTTGTGTTACCTTCTTCCAGAACAACTTTAAAACATGGAAGACCTAGGGGTTTCAGACCATGTGAGAACTGATCCATTTCTCATTCATCCTTGTCCTCAGGGTGTAGGATTTTGGATACAGTTTTTATGGAAGGACTTCCTGCTATACTCCTTAGCTTTTGTGAACATTTGGTTTTGATTTCTTGATCCCTCTCACTTCAGGACATTATAAAAATAAAAATTTGAGTTTTCCAGATTAGCAAATAGGTTATAAGAAGAGTGAATTTTTTACCTCATTTATATCTTTAGATTCTCATTTCTACCTCAGGATTGGTTTGGTACTTTCTTATAACAGTCTTGTCGGCATTTAGAGGCTTTTAAGGACTCAGAAAGAGAAATCATCCATACTTTTGTTTTTCTCCTGATTGTTGACTAATCTCCAATTTTAAGATACAGAAATCCCCCAATTAATTATTTTTAATTGACAGTTTAATTCTGAGGTAGGATCTGTGGAAATTGTTACAATCAAAATAACACTCTTTGTGTAGGAATTATGAATGTATGCATGTGCTTTGTAATAGTTATCTATATTTAGACTGTCTATCTGATGACTGATTTTACAGTGGAGAAAATTCTTTGTCTTATGTATTTTATACTCATCTTTTTAATGATACTTTTCATTCAGTAATTTAAGTATTTACTTGCATGACATACAAAGCACTATAGCCCTGCTGGCAGACCTTAAGTCTTATTCTTATACATAATATAGCATAGTGGCTAAATGCACAACCCTGGAACTAGAACCCTTGAATTCCGACTCTTCCACTAGCTGCACTGTGACCACTACAGCTGTCTGGGACACTGTTTTCTCAGTTGTAAAATGAGGGTACTATTTATCCTATAGTTTGAAGACTAATTGAGCTAACATAAATGAAGCAATGAAAAATTGCCTGTCACATAATAAATATTAATCATTATTTTAAATACCTGCCCCAGTTACAAGTACTGTACTTTTGGCAAAGTCATCAATAAGCACTTGATTGGTGATATAACAGCCATAGTTTTCCTCAGACTGACCAATAATTGCGCAATGGTACCCCATATGTACTTTCTGAGTAATACAAATTCATCCCTGCAAATTATAACAGTTCCCAAAGGCTAGTATTAAAAGCCATGAATTTCATTTTTAAAGTTAACAAATGAGTAAACAAGTTAGAATTTGAGTCACAGTTTAAGAATGTAGTAAAGCCAGTGACACAGCTATAAGTTTTCTTTAAATTACTTATGCATATAATAGATGTCATGCTTTTGGACTGCATTGAAAAAGCTCATTAAAATGTCTCTCACCCGTCTTTTGTGTATTATGAAAAAAATTTACACAGTGCCAGAAAATCTGTTATATTTAGGATTGTGCAGAAAGTATGACTTCACACAGCTAAAGTCCACATCTGATAAGTAAAATTCATTTCAGGCAACATCATCCAAAAACATTTAAGTGGTCATTTTGTAATTCTCTTAACCTAGTACGGATATGTCTCAGAGAACACAAAGAGAAGGCCTTTATCAGCACAGTTTGTCAGTACTCACCCATAGTCATCTGTCCCATCCCAAGCCCAAGCTGTTGTTTTCTCAAGTAATATATATTTTTTCAAATATGGAAGTTTAAATAAAAGTACATAAAAGAAAATAGCCATCATTCATGAACAAGGTCCCAGATAGAAATCTCATCATTGTTTACTTTTTTGCAGAGAGAGACACCATAAGGAGGCAAAGAAAGATATTTTGGCCCATTTTCTTTCTGTTATATAATAATATTCTAAACTGATAGCACATTTTAACTGTGCTGAAATATAATTTTGGTTGCAGTTTTTAATTCCACTTAATATTACATTCCTAAGGAAGGAATGCATAAATTACATTTCTCAAAAATATTTTAATGTGGAACTTCTTTGTCCCAATATAATCTTGCTTAAACGCTTATTAGGAAACTCCCATATAGAGGTTCACTATTATTTGTTTAAAACAGATATTCACTTTTATGGTAAAGTTATATTGTCATTCCCATTTTTTCTGAGGTTTTCTAAAGGTTTGGTCATACGGTATGATTATTATATAGATTGCCTTATTTGACCTGCTGCCGTTATACATTTGGCTAATAGATTACTTATTTTACATCTTCATTGGGTTGGTTTTGGGTCAATTTGTCTTTTGTCATGGTAAATTATCTTAACATTCTGATAAATTCAATGTAATGTATATTCTTAAGGAAAAATGGTCAATATATTTAATTGGGGACTGATTTTAATATTTTGATATCAAGAGACTTATTAGAAAATGTATATGGACATTTAAAAATTGTATCTGCGGGCGGGCGCGGTGGCTCACGCCTGTAATCACAGCACTTTGGGAGGCCGAGGCAGGTGGATCACGAGGTCAGGAGATCGAAACCATCCTGGCTAATAAGGTGAAACCCCGTCTCTACTAAAAATACAAAAAATTAGCTGGGCGTGGTGGCGGGCACCTGTAGTCCCAGCTACTTGGGAGGCTGAGGCAGGAGAGTGGCATGAACCCGGGAGGCACAGCTTGCAGTGAGCCAAGATCGTTCCACTGCACTCCAGCCTGGGCAACAGAGCGAGACTCTGTCTCAATAAAAATAAATAAATAAATAAATAAATAATAAAAATTGTATCTGCATTCTGAATTGTGTCCAAGGTTTTTAGTAGTTTCTTACAAAAGTGATTTTCAAGCTATCAGATCTGCTGTGTATGAATGGAGGCAGAATAATTTTTATTTTTCTGTGACAAGTGAGAAAATCTGAAATCAACTATTGAGTATTCACTATCGAAATTATGACTCATCAGTTTCTACATGTTCTTATTTTATATTAGTAGTTTTAAGTAAAATAGGTATTGCTGAGAACTATGAAAGGTCTGAGGTTTTGCCCTGTTCATAAGCTAAAAAGTTAATGTCTGAAAGAGTCAGTAAGCTTAAAGGGTAAGTTTCATGGAAGCTGGAAGAAGACATAAGACACCTGGGTCAGAGACACAGGATTATGCTACTCATGACATAGCAGGCAGCATGAACTCATGTTTTCATTCTTTTCCCCTTGCTCTTAAAATCCCATAGGAATAACATGGAATAGCCCGGGTAGGTGTACACATTCAGTGGGTTAATGTCACGGCTGATTAAACCTAGAGCTTAGAAAACACCAGGCTATTAAATAGCTTCTTACAAACCTGGCCCATCTTTGCCTTAGAGGGTGACATTATCTTTACTTTTCTGGACAGCAAACAAATCTACCTTCTACCTCAGAGGGAGACACTGTCTTTATCTTCATATTGTTCACTATTTAAAATATCCTTGAAAAGCTGTCAGTTCTGTGACTCAGAGCATCTCAAAAGATGCTCAGAGGATAGTCAGAAACACCTGGGGCAAATTGTCTCTCAACAGTTGAGGGATCACCTTTTTACCCTAATATATTTTAAAACTGTTTCTGCAGTATGTAACCTACCCTTTATTTGTGTTATATCCCATTTTTATATTTAGAATGTTTTCCTTATTCCTTTCTATTTTTGTGTTTACATTCAATTTAATTTTGCTTATTTGTACAAAGAGCATAATCCTGGATGTAAATGCTCTTCATGCTACTGTCATATGCATGTGTATTCTCTGTGCATGAGAAAGTTCTTCCTGTTTTTTAAAAAATACAGTTTTACCTCTAAAATATTTTGTTTTTTTCTTAAGACATTTACAATTAATGACAATTAATGATGATTGAGTTTTCCTACATTACTAACTGATAGAAAAATTTGTGACCCACTGAGAATGAAATGGAGGCCTTTGAATAGTGCTTTTTTAGATGTATATACAACTTTACTTCAGCCTTAACTTTGATGTCCTTTTCCTTTCTCCCCAACATGGTTGAATATAAATAAATTAATAGACACTGATATCTTGTGCACTATGGCCAGATAGTGTACTACAATAGAAATACTCCAAGCACTGAGCTAAGCAGTGGGGTAGAATGATAAACCAGAAAAACAGGTTATTTGCCCTTGAAAAGCTTATACAATGGTACATAGCCTCCATAACATTTTCTACAATTGTAATTTTGCAATATTCTGTGTGAACATTATTTATTACTTTTTTTTAGTATCTTCCTGACTGGACTGTAAGCTCCATGATAGCTTTAACTATACTGTCCATTAATAATATTTGTCTACCCACACTTTGCCACACTGTCATTCTCCAACCCTATACAAGCATACTTTGGAGATACTGCAGGTTTGGTTCTAAACTACTGCAATAAAGTGAGTCACACAATGTTTTTGGTTACCCCATGCATATAAAAATTATGTTTACACTGTACTGTAGTCTATGAAGTGTGTAATAACATTATGTCTAAAAAATGCTCATGGTTTAATTAAAAGTATTTTATTGCAAAAAAATGCTGACACAGAGACACAAAGTGAACACGTTATTGAAAAATTTGTACTGATAGATGCTAGGTACAGTGTTACTCACAAACCTTCAATTACTAAAAACTGCAATACCTACCAAGTGCAATAAAGCAAAGCTCAATACACTGAGATATCCTTGTAACTCATCAGAAAGTAGATATCTTTCTCACTGTTTTAAAATGTTTAATTATCTTACATATTTTAAAAATTTAAAATGAGATGGCCTTGTTGCCTTAGTTTTGTACCATATATTTAATGTTACATCTCATTTATTTGGCAAGATTTTTCCATTTTTGCAAAAAGGAAGTCTTGAAGGACTTCTATCAGATTTCTCTGAGGCTGAATCAGATGGCAAAACAAATTATTACAAATATAAATATACAGCTAATCAAGATTCAGTAGTTTTCCAAGACTAAGTTAAGTGCCTTTTCTTTTTCTTAATCTCAGCACACTTGGATTATTTCTAAGAGATCTCTGTTAACATTTATTACATGTTAACTAGAATTATGTTTTTCTAAAAAGTTATATCACTTGCCTATTTTAAAAACCTTGACTCCCTTTTCACTATAATCTATTAAATTACGAGCATGGAGTTCAAGGCTTTTCATATTAAACATCATAAAATGTCCTGGACTTGAGACAAACTACCACAACAATTAAACATGAGTCCTATACCCTAGCCAAGAAAGGTCACCTTTACTTTTTTAACCTTATTTAATGCTTCCGTATCTTTAGCCAGCCCTATATATAGGCCTCAATCAAATATTTAATAGTTAAAATAGATGACTGATGGGGAATGGAAATGAACAAAAATAGTATAATTACAAATTGAAGAGAACAGATAGATTGAGTATAAGGAAGAATTAAAGGAGTATACATCTATAGTCTTTGTAAATAAGTTGGGATAAAATAAATAAAGTAGAGAATTGAATTCACAGGAACAGGAGATTCCCCAAAATACTGTTTCCAGAACTGTTCCAAAACAAAAGAACTAAAGCAATAACAAGAAAGAAAGGCTAAAACCATTTAAGTAACAATTATGGAGTTTTAAAAGATGTCATTCCCAAGAACAATTATGAAAACAGTAATTTGAAATTGGGCACAAAGCCAAGAGTCTACAAGCAAGAGTCCCTTAGGTCATTAGAAGAAATCACTATCAATTTACGGGATTGCTACTGTATAAGTTATAATTTTTGGAAAATGCTATAGTAATATATTTGCCTTAAAAGGAGAAAAAAGTGGGTGCCCGGTTGTGGTTGTCTACATATAGATATTAACTCCAAGCAATTTAACTCAGCAAATGCTAGTTCAAATCAAAAGAATATGATTATAATGTGATCAAAGTATACTCGTCTGAAATGCTTTCAGCCACAGTATATTTATTGAATAATTATAACATTAAAGAGTTAAAGTAGGGACAATGAACCTTACATTAGCTTCAGTTCATTTACCTTGGATAATATCCCAAATGTATTGTGTTTAATTTAATTAATTTTAGTAATTAAAATTATAACTATCTTTTTTAAAAGATAAATAAGGTATGATGGCAAGGATATAAAAGGTATTCAGTGCGTGAAGCAATGGGTTCGCTAAGGATTGGCTAAAATGTTAATTTTAATGATGATCTTCATTAAATATTTGGAAAGGAAAATAATTGATTGAAAGATGGATGTGTTACAAATTTAGAGTATGTTTCAAAAAGCAGTCAGATTAAAATAGGATCACATCTCATTAAGTTTTCTGGAGCTAGACGCTAGAGCCTAAACACAGATTCTGTCAATTAATAAGTGATTAGTAACACCCAGATGAATGATGACTGAGTATATAGAACTCAGGTTCATACTCAAGATGTATAAGCTATTTGTTGGAGTTTGTTCATTGAGTGTTATTTTTGTGTAATAAATTAGTTAATGGCTGGTAATAACTGTTGTTGCTTATGTGCATTTTTTGGCAATTAACTAGAAATATTATTTACAATGATTTGCAAAGGAGAAAACAGGGAGTTTTGCAGAAGTAGATAGTCACAGAGATTTCTGCCGTAAACCTTCATTACTACATACCTTAATATAACATCCACCCCACCCTATGATGTTAACACTGTATGTAATTACCTAAGGCTTTATGTCATTTACAAACTAGGAGTAAAATTAACATTCAGAATTTTAGTAGCGTGTGCCTGCACACATTAATATATATTATATATTTAAATATTATGTATATTTAAATAATCTTTTGTTATCAAGTTTGTAAAATATTGCCTGATTTTGATTAAAAAGACAGAGCATTGTTGTCTTCAATTTCGTCTTTGTAGAAACACTGAATTAGAGATTTTCAATAAATTGGGATATTAAATTCCTTTGATAGAGCAAACATTGCACAAAAAATTTTACATTTTACTGGAGTCTTATTCTTTGCAGACCCTCCAATAGTTCTGTTTAAACAGATGTACCACAGATGTGGAAACATCTGGCAGGTCAACACTACTCTGCCATGACTGTACTCAGGTTAGGATTGTGCATTTTTTGACATCTAACTGTTAAGCAAGGATCCATGCATGGAGGAAGGCATTGCTTCAAATGACATATTTCTACTTGCTTCTCCTTTCTAAAAAATATTTTCACATGTGCTCACTGGAAATATACTTTGTGTCCACAGTTACTTTGTGTGTGTTTTAGAAATGGCTATATGATTTTCAGTGTTTTTTTTTTTTTAAGTAATCACCTACTCAAGTGTAAGGAACAGGTTGAATTAAAATCAATAATGTATTGGTTTCAGTCACTTTCATTTTTTTTCTTGTCCTAAGAGTTTTGCAGGTCCATTCAAATTATAAGAAAATTATTTCAGTTGTACACATTAAATATACCAAGTCATCAAGTTCTTGGATCTTATTTCTTCACTTAAGTTTCATATGTCTCAGAGAAGAATGAAGCTTTTTTCAACATTATATATAACCATAGAAGAGCCTTCAATTGGCTTCTTTCTGTCATTAGCATAAATGTATAGGACAAGATATACATATAATATATGCTGTGAATTAGTATATTTGTGGTGTTCGTAATTTTAGTTAATGTTTTTGTAAAGGAGGGGATAGAATACTGGAAAATTAAAAAATTATAGATTTTGAAATTATATTTTACATTATACATTTATAAACCTAACATTAGAAATGCGCAATTTTACTTTAAAGCAACTCTCCCACTTTTTATGAGGCAAGAAACATTTATGAGACAAAGAAAATATTTTACAAAGCTCAGAGTCTGAATATCTATAACATTTACCCAAATCAGAGCAAATTAGTAAGATTTACAGCACTTTACAGAGAGTGTTAGAAAGCCCTGAGGGAAAAAGCAGATTGTACCATTTCACTCAGTACTGAGAATTTGGGTGATATGTAGTGACAATAAGAGACTTCTCACTCCTAAAGAGACTGAGGCTGTGTGACCCCAGGGATCACTGTGCACTGTGGGAAGCTGTAAAGCCCATCTAATATTTATCAAGATGTGCATTGTAATGAAAACAGTCTGAAATCATACACCACACACACAACCTCAGCCTAGATAGAATAGCAAGCCAAGGAAATGTAATGATAAGCTAGGTTCTTATGCTACATTTCTCAGCCCCATTTCTTCAGTTTCATCAGCTATTTGCTTATATTTTCTAGCCACTTTAGCATTAATCGCTGAATTAGATTTATTTTCAAATGTATCATGAAATACCCACGTTTTCGAGTTTCTGTTTGTTTGTTTGCTTGCTCTCCTTTAAAACATGCAGTTTTCCTGAAAAGTCGACTTTTGTTTGTGTTTAAAATAATCCACACATCTAAATTTTAATCAGGTTTCAGTAATATTAAATATTAACTCCGGTTCAGAAATGTATGGCTACTCCCCCAACTTCTGCTTGGAACCAACAAATGTGAACTGTGGGTTTCCACTGTATTACCACAGGACAAAAGCACCCCAGATTTTCCATTACAACTATTAGTTGAAAAGAGATTTTTTTCACAAAAAGATTTTTACAATGTTGCACTGAAGAGCTCTAAAAACTCACAAAATGGTCTGCATGGCAATCAGCCCACAATGGGCTTCTAATTCCTTCACCATGGAGGCCAAGGCTACTTCCAAATTCCCAACAAGGATCTTTGCAATGTGCTTTTTCCTTTGACAGCTGTTAATTGCCATAATGTCTACAATAGCAGATGCTGGGAGTACTCCAGATGTCTTAACACAGTGGTAGGTCCATTTCTAACAATATCCATGGAGAGAGCTGAAGGCTGACCGAATATCTATAGGAATTTCTTAATCTCTAGTGTATTGTCGATGTTTATGGTTCTAGGTGGGGCATCTGGCTGCTACCAAATGTGTATTTTTCACCTCTGGGTTTAAGTATCAGGCTCTATTTAAATTTTTCTATTCCCATTAATTCTGTCTTTATATCTCTGTCTCAAGTCTTACTCAAATTCTCTCTCCTCTCTCTCTCTCTCTCTCTCTCTCTCTCTCTGTCTCTCCACAAAATTTACTGAGAATTTTTTTCTCCAGGTGCATTTAACTCATTCCTGCTTATCTCAGAAAATAAAAGAGTTTCCATCCTGTGTCCCTGTCTATATGCCAAAAATGCTCTGGACTGATGCAATCCAACATGGGCATGTTTTAAAAAAATATATTAGGCCATATGGAAAGATGTCTTATTGAAATACTGAAGCAATTTACTGTTTAAAGAGTAGTTTTCCTTTGGACCTATTTGATTTTGACTGTAAGCTTTGTGCGCAGAAATGTTCCTTTGGTCATTCTTTCCTCAAAAGTTATGAGAGAGGGATGAAGAAAAGACCACTTTAACCGAATTGTTGAATTGGAAAACAGCCAAGGAAGATAATTAGTAAAAGATGCTGCAGAAAACATCATAAATTGTGATATTGGGCTGGTTACAAACTTTTTTGAGGGTGTGGGGAGTGGAGGTCTCCCGTTTTTATGAAAGAAAGGAGATTCTTAAATGTTGTGTTTGTGCTTTCTTCCCATCCTAATATTTACTAATATATGGTCCAAATTTTTTGAGTTCTCTGGATTCTACAGCTCTCATGAACATGCCTACCTTGACACTTGATGTCACGTTTCATTGATGTTTAGAAGTCATTCTTAATTTATCGAACTCCCTTGCCTTCAACCATATCAGAAGATGAAAGAAAAAAAAAACATGGTAAAAAGAGAAGTGTTGACTCATTATTCTCCTTTCCAAAGTGAAAATAATGAAGAACAAGGAGTATACCTTTTGATTGTGTGTGTGTGTGTGTGTGTGTGTGTGGACCTGCAATATTGTCTTAATTTCTTGAGGGCAGAAAAGCAACTATACGGAAATAAGCAAATTGATTTTGGCAACCAAGTCTAATTAAAACAACTGTAGAAAAAAAAAAACCTTTAATAGACTAAAAGTAAGATCAATAACAATAGATTCTACTAATTTATGTTTATTTTGTTTAATATTAACATGCAAATTAGTGAATGGGTAGCATCATTTACTTAATGAAGCCTATTTTATTTTGAATTTGGAGATACAGTTCAGATTCTTCCCTGCTGTGCTCATTTGTACACTACTAATCCAGATTTTTCAATTCAGAATAGCTCTAGAATGACGTCTCAGCCACTATTTAATCATTAAGATTTTTAAAAATTTGTACTCTAAGCAAATCATCAATAAAAGGTTTTACTTCCTAATTGTTCTTTTTCTACCACTTATTTTGATACTAGCATTGGCCTTATGAATAGTATATCTGTCCATAGGTAACCTAGGAATATAATTAAACTGTCAGGTTATGACATTTGAGATAAATGTGTATTCAAATAAAAACTACAATTATTATTTAAAGACATTTAAGATGGGAGTTGGACTAGTTGACCAGACATTGGAGAAATGTTTTATATCAGAATTATCGGGACCACTGTTTTTTGTTGTTGTTGTTTGCTTTTTTAAAAAGACACCTGCGCCAACCCTAGGACTCCTATTCAGAATAAAATAAGGAACTTCGAATTTAAACAAGCTTTCCGAATGGTTCTTTGGCACTGCTCATGCAGTAAGCAGCCAGTGATCTAACTGGCCTACCCTTTTTTGGGTCTAGGATAGGAATGCTCAAATTGCCAAAAGGTATCCAGTGGGTCCCATGATGAAAGCTTCTGGCTTCCCTACCATTGTCAGCTACCTTTGCCTTCCCTCCTCTTCAAATAAGAAAATAGTCCAAAGAAGGTGGTGAACTCACCCCAGCCTTCCCTTCCCTAGTTGTAGTAATAATCTGAGACACTACTTGAATATTCAGCAAGAGCTGTATCACATGGTGAATGCACTACTAACAACTTCCAAGGTGCCGCCTAACATGGAAATTCAGAAAGGAAAATCAGACTCTCTGTCAATGAAAACGAACTTCCAGCCTCCCACAGCAGGCATAAAATTGTAGACCTGATTTTCTACCACTATAATTTATTAAAGTTTTATGTAGTTTAGCTAATATAAGGGGTACACTCTAGTAATGTGGATCCTTAATACTTAAGATTTATGAACTGAGTAACATAAATTAAGGTTTGGGCTTATTTAAGTGCAAGGTCTGAGATCCTAATTTTTTAACACTTATTATTATACTTGTTGTAGGTACATGTGCATAACGTGCAGGTTTGTTATTACATATGTATACTTGTACATGTTGGTGTGTTGCACCCATCAACTCGTCATTTACATCAGGTATAACTCCCAATGCAATCCCTCCCTCCTCCCTCCTCCCCATGATAGGCCCTGGTGTGTGATGTTCCCTTCCTGAGTCCAAGTGATCTCATTGTTCAGTTCCCTGCCCTATGAGCTTGTGAACATGCGTAAGCTTGGTTTTCTGTTCTTGCGATAGTTTGTTGAGAATGATAGAGCCTTAGCCATCCATGTCCCTACAAAGGACACAAACTCATCCGTTTTTATGGCTGCATAGTATTCATGGTGTATATGTGCCACATTTTCTTAATCCAGTCTGTCACTAATGGACATTTAAGTTGATTCCAAGTCTTTGCTATTGTGAAATAGTGCTGCAATAAACATACGCGGTGTATGTGCCCTTATAACAGCATGATTTATAATCCTTTGGGTATATACCCAGTAATGGGATGGTTGGTCATATGGTACATCTAGTTTAGATCCTGAGGAATCGCCATAATTGCTTCCATAATGGTTGAACTTAGTCAAATCCCCACCAACAGTGTAAAAGTGTTCCTATTTCTCCACATCCTCCAGCACCTGTTGTTTCCTGACTTTTTAATGACTATCTTAACTGGTGTGAGATGATGGTATCTCATTGTGGTTTTGATTTGCATTTCTCTGATGGCCAGTGATGATGAGCATTTTTCATATGTCTGTTGGCTGTGGTGAATGTCTTCTTTGAGAAATGTTCGTCTGTCCTTTGGGGCTCACTTTTGATGGGGTTGTTTGTTTTCTTCTTGTAAATTTGTTTGATGCCCTTGTAGGTTCTGGATATTCCCTTTGTCAGATGAGTAGATTTCAAAAATTTTCCTATCTTGTAGGTTGCCTGTTCACTTGATGGTGTTTCTTTTGTGTTGTGCAGAAGCCTTTTAGTTTACCGAGATCCCATTTGTCAATTTTGCTTTGCTGCCGTTGCTTTTGGTGTTTTAGACATGAAGTCTTTTGCCCATGCCTATGTCCTGAATGGTACTCACTAGGTTTTCCTCATGATTTTATGGTATTAGGTCTAACATTTCAGTCCTCAATCCATCTTGAATTAATTCTATAAGGAGAGGCTGGAAAGGATCCAGTTTCAGCTTTCTACTATGGCTAGGCCAATTTTCCCAGCACTATTTATTAAATAGGAATCCTTTCCATTTCTTGCTCTGTCAGGCTTTGTCAAAGATCAGATGGCTGTAGATGTGTGGTATTATTTCTGAGGACTCCTGTTCTGTTCCATTGGTCTATATTCCTGCTTTGGCATCAGTACCATGCTGTTTTTGCTACTGTAGCCTTGTAGTATAGTTTGGAAGTCAGGTAGCGTGATGCCTCCAGCTTTGTTCTTTTGACTTAGGATTGTCTTGAGATGTGGGCTCTTTTTTTGGTTCCATATGAACTTTAAAGCAGTTTTTCCCCAATTCTGTGAAGAAACTCATTGGTAGCTTGATGGGGATGGTACATTGAATCTATAAATACCTGGGCAGTATGGCCATTTTCACGATATTGATTCTTCCTATCCATGAGCATATATAGTTCTTCCATTTGTTTCAGGTCCTCTTTATTTCACTGAGCAGTGGTTTGTAGTTCTCCCTTGAAGAGGTCCTTTACATCCCTTTGTAAGTTGATTCTAGGTATTATATTCTCTTTGAAGCAATGTTCTAAAATTCATTCATGATTTGGCTCTGTATTTGTCTGTTATTGTGTATAAGAATGCTTTGTGATTTTGCACATTAATTTTGTATCCTGACTTTACAGTTGTTTATCAGCTTAAGGAGATTCGGGCTGAGACAATGGGGTTTTCTTAAATATACAATCATGTCATCTGCAAACAGGGACAATTTGACTTCTTTCTCATCCTAAACTGAATACCCTGATTTCTTTCTCTGCCTGATTGCCCTAGCCAGAACTTCCAACACTATGTTGAATAGAGTGGTGAGAGAGGGCATCCCTGTCTTGTGCCAGTTTTCAAAGGGAATTTTTCCAGTTTTTGCCCATTCAGTATATGATATTGGCTGTGGGTTTGTCATATAAATATTTTATTATTTTGAGGTACGTTCCATCAATGCCGCACTTTATTGATGTTTTTGTAGCATGAAGGGCTGTTGAATTTGTCAAAAGCCTTTTCTGCATCTATTGAGATAATCATGTGGTTCTTGTCTTTGGTTCTGTTTATATAGTTGGATTATGTTTATTGATTTGCGAATGTTGAACCAGCCTTGCATCCCAGGGATGAAGCCCACTTGATCTTGGTGGATAAGCTTTGATGTGTTGTTGAATCCGGTTTGCCAGTATTTTATTGAGGATATTTGCATCGATATCACTAGGGATATTGGCTCCGTACCTTTCTTTTTTGTTGTGTTCTCGCCAGGCTTTGGTATCAGGATGATGTTGGCCTCATAAATGAGTTAGGAGGATTCTTTTCTATTGATTGGAATAGTTTCAGAAGGAATGGTACTACAACTCCTCCTTGTACCTCTGGTAGAATTCAGCTGTGAATCCATCTGGTCTCTGGACTTTTTGGTTAGTAGGCTATTAATTATTGCCTCACTCTCAGAGCCTACTATTGGTCTATTCAGGGATCTAACTTCTTCCTGGTTTAGTCTTTGAAGAGTGTGGGGTGTCCAGGAAATTATCCATTTCTTCTAGATTTTCCCAGTTTATTTGCGTAGAAAAGCCATAGTATTCTCTATGGTAGTTTGTATTTCTGTGGGGTCGGTGGTGATATCCCTTTATCATTTTAATTGTGTCGATTTGATTCTTTCTTTTCTTTCTTTATTAGTCTTGCTAGCAGTCTGTCAATTTTGTTGATCGTTTCCTAAAACCAACTCCTGATTCATTGATTTTTGAGGGCTGTGTCTCATCTCCTTCAGTTCTGCTCTGATCTTAGTTATTTCTTTGCCTTCTGCTAGCTTTTCGAATGTGTTTGTTCTTGTTTCTCTAGTTCTTTTAATTGTGATGTTAGAGTGTCAATTTTAGATTCCTTCCTGCTTTCCTGGTGGGCATTTAGTGCTATAAATTTCCCTCTACACACTGCTTTAAATGTGTCCCAGAGATTCTGGCATGTTGTATCTTTGTTCTCATTGGCTCTGAAGAACATCTTTATTTCGCCTTCATTTCGTTATGTACCCAGCAGTCATTCAGGAGCAGGTTGTTCAGTTTCCATGTAGTTGAGCGGTTTTGATTGAGTTTTAGTCCTGAGTTCTAGTTTGATTGCACTGTGGTCTGAGAGACAGTTTGTTATAATTTCTGTTCTTGTACATTTGCTGAGGAGTGCTTTACTTCCACTATAAAATAATTTGGGAGTAAGTACGATGTGGTGCTGAGAAGAATGTATATTCTGTTGATTTGGGGTGGAGAGTTCTATAGATGTCTATTAGGCTTGCTTTGCTGCAGGGGATGATTTCAATTCCTGGATATCCTTGTTAACTTTCTGTCTCGTTGATCTGTCTAATGTTGACAGTGGAGTTTTGAAGTCTCCCATTATACAGGCGGGAGTCTAAGTCTCTACAAACTTGCTTTATGAATCTGGGTGCTCCTGTATTGGGCATATGGCATGCAGGGATAGTTAGCTCTTCCTGTTGAATTGATCCCTTGACCATTATGTAATGGCCTTCTTTTTGTCTCTTTTTGATCTTTTATGGTTTAAAGTCTGTTTTATCAGAGACTAGGATTGCAACCCCTGCTTTTTGCCTCCATTTGCTTGGTAAATCTTCCTCCATCCCTTTATTTTGTTTTATGTATGTCTCTGTGTGTGAGATGGGGCCCCTTGAATACAAAGTAGACTGATGGTCTTGACTTCATCCAGTTTGCCAGTCTGTGCCTTTTCATTGAGCATTTAGTCCATTAACATTTAAGGTTATGACAGCAGTGTGTGAACTGATCCTGCCATTAGATATTAACTGGTTATTTTGCCTGTTTAGCTGATGCAGTTTCTTCCTAATTGATGGTCTTACATTTTGGCATGTTTTTGCAATGGCTGGTACCGGTTGTTCCTTTCCATGTTGAGTGCTTCCTTCAGGGTCTCTTGTGGGCAAGCAGGCCTCCAGTGGTGACAAAATCTCTAAGACGGTTTTGGTCTAAAAAGGATTTTTATTTCTCCTTCACTTCTGAAACTTAGTTTATTGGATATGAAATTTGGCTTAAAATTCTTTCTTTAAGAATGTTGAATATTTGGCCCCACTCTTCTGGCTTGGAGAGTTTCACTGACGCCAGAGTCTGATGGGTTTCTTGTGGGTAACCTGACCTTCTGGCTGCCCTTTAAGATTTTTTTCCTTCATTTCAACTTTGGTGAATCTGGCAATCATGTGTCTTGAGTTGTTTTCCGAGGAGCATCTTGTATGCCTTCTGTATTTCCTGGATTTGAATGTTGGTCTGCCCTACTATTAGGTTGGGGAAGTTTCTCCTGATGATATCCTGAAGAAGGTTTCAACGGTTCCATTTTCCCTCACTTTGTAGGCACCTAATCAGACGTAGATTGGCCTTTTGTATAACCCCATACTTCTTGCTTTGTTCATTTTTTCTTTTCTTTTGGTGTTCTTCCTCGCTTCATTTCATCTGTTTGATCCTCAATCGCTGATACTCTTTCTTCCAGTTGATCGAGTCGTTACTGAAGCTTGTGCATTTGTCACGTATTTCTCGTGTCATGGTTTTCATCTCTTTCTATTTCGTTTAGACCTTCTCTGTACGAATTACTCTAGCCATCACCTTTCCACTTTTTTCAAGATTTTAGTTTCTTTGTGCTGGTACGTAATTCCTCCTTAGCTCTGAGAAATTTGATGGACCAGCCTTCTTCTCCTCATCTCGTCAAAGTCATTCTCGTCCAGCTTTGATCCGGTTGTTGGCGATGAGCTGCGCCCTTGTCAGAGATAGCGCCTATTTTTGAATTTCCAGCTTTTCTGCCCTGCTTTTTCCCCATCTTTGTGGTTTTATCTGCCTCTCTGGTCTTTGATGATGGTGGGATGTACTGATGGGCTTTGGTAGGTAGTCCTTCCTGTTTGATATTAAGTTTTCCTAACAGTCAGACCTCAGCTGTAGGTCTGTTGGAGATTGCTTGAGGTCCCACCCAGAGACCCTGTTTGCCTGGGTATCAGCAGCAGAGGCTGCAGAAGATAGAAATATTTCTGAACAGCGAGTGTGTACCTGTCTGATTCTTGCTTTGAAGCTTCTCTCAGGGGTGTACTCACCCCTGTGAGGTGTGGGGTGTCAGACGCCCCTATGGGGGGATGTTCCCAGTTAGGCTACTCAGGGGTCAGGGACCCACTTGAGCAGGCAGTTCGTCCCTTCTCAGATCTCAACCTCCGTGTTGGGAGATCCACTGCCTTCAGCTGCCGCATAGAGTCGCCATGCCCTGCAGAGGTTTCTGCCGCTTTGTTGTTGCTGTTGTTGTTGTTGTGTAGCTGTGCCCTGCTGTCCCCAGAGAGGTGAGTCTACAGAGACAGGCAGGTTTCCTTGAGCTGCCGTGAGCTCCGCCCAGTTGAGCTTCCCAGCAGCTTTGTTTACCTACTTAAGCCTGGGCAATGCATGGCTTCCCTCCCCCAGCCTCGCTGCTGCCTGCCTGTAGATCACAGACTGCTGTGTTAGCAATGAGGAGGCTCCGGGCGTGGGACCCTCCCCGCCAGGTGTGTGGGATATGATCTCCTGGTGTGCCTGTTTGCCAAAAGCGCAGTATTGGGGTCTGGAGCCACCTGATTTTCCAGGTGTTGTGTGTCTCAGTTCCCCTGGCTAGAAAAGGGATTCTTCCCTTGCGCTTCCCAGGTGAGGCAATACCACCCTGCTTCAGCTCTGGCTGGTCGGGCTGCAGCAGCTGACCAGCACCGATTGTCCGGCACTCCCCAGTGAAGAGATGAACCCAGTACCTGCATGAAAATGCAGAAATCACCGGTCTTCTGTAAATGCCAAGGCTGAGTTGGAGACTGGAGCTGTTCCTATTCGGCCATCTTCGAGATCCTAATTTTTAAATAAATATGACTTACAACTTACATTCCTAACACATTTAGTAGTGAAGGTTCTATTACTTTAATTAGGTCTTGAGAGAACAAACACTAGAGTCGTAAAGATAAATAATTGGTATTAATTTTAAGTTGAAGTTCCTTCGCATTAACTGAGTGAATATTTCTTGACCATTATAATACTCCATTAAAATTTTAGGCCCTTGAGTTCTGTGGGTTGTCAATTTTTGAGTAAAGTTTATGTTTTCTGATTATTCTTGCTCCTGACATATGACAAGATTGGATTTAATGTTTAACTTTTTTAGTTTGGAAGGCCAGTAGAATTATATGAAAGTGCTCTCTCTGTCTTTAATGTATAATCATTTGTATTTCTGCTTATCTTGTGACTTTTTTATTGTGTGATTTTTTTATGATTTTTAAAAACTTTTATTATACAAACATAAAAAGTAGTGAGAATCATTACCTGTATCTAGATCTATATTTTGAGATAGGATCTTGCTGTCACCAAGGCTGGGGTGCAGTGGCACTAACATAGCTCACTGCAAACTTGACCTCCAGGGTTCAAGTAATTCTCTCACCTCAGCCTCTGGAATAGCTGGAACTACAGGTGTGCACCACTACGCCCAGCTAATTTTTGTATTTCTATAGAGATGGGGTCTCACTGTGTTGCCCAGGCTGGTATATTTTCTAATTTAATGAGGAGCTCAACCTTTTACCTGCTTTCTACCACATTCCTTTCTCCACTTTCTAAGAGCAGGAATTCTAACACAGGTTAAGGAGAAGATGAAATACTGGAAACTGGAATGAGATCATGGCTCAAACAAAGGTGGAGAACTAGTGGGAAGAGAGAGAGGTTAAAAGTCATTTTCCATATGGATCCTTTTGTTGGATCTCTTTCTTTTGTGTGTGTGTGTGTGTGTGTGTGTTTTATAAACTTTTATTTTAAAATGACTAATGCTCGGTGCTCACATATTTAATTTGTATTTTAGAGAGGACCTCCCTTGCCTCAATATTTGCAGGATTTGTCAGCATTTGAGGATTTTGAGATTTAGGGCATTTTGCATTTTCTTTTTTTTTATTATTATTATACTTTAAGTTCTAGGGTACAGATACCATCTCACACTAGTTAGAATGGCAATCATTAAAAAGTCAGGAAACAACAGGTGTTGGAGAGGATGTGGAGAAATAGGAACACTTTTACACTGTTGGTGGGACTGTAAACTAGTTCAGTCATTATGGAAAACAGTATGGCGATTCCTCAAGGATCTAGAACTAGAAGTACCATATGACCCAGCCATCCCATTACTGGGTATATACCCAAAGGATTACAAATCATGCTGCTATAAAGACACATGCACACGTATGTTTATTGCAGCACTATTCACAATAGCAAAGACTTGGAATCAACCCAAATGTCCATTAGTGACAGACTGGATTAAGAAAATGTGGCACATATACACCATGGAATACTATGCAGCCATAAAAACGGATGAGTTTGTGTCCTTTGTAGGGACATGGATGCAGCTGGAAACCATCATTCTCAGCAAACTATCGCAAGAACAGAAAACCAAACACCGCATGTTCTCGCTCATAGGTGGGAACTGAACAATGAGATCACTTGGACTCGGGAAGGGGAGCATCACACACTGGGATCTCTTTCAAACTGATTTTTTTTCTTTCTTTCCTTTGGGTCATATGCTACTGTGGACACGACATGACATGACATGTATATATTCAACAGTATCTCTTCAAAGAAAGATGGGCTTTGATATTTATCTATATTATCGGAATTAGTTTTTTACAAAACCCTGTTTGGAATGGGCTTTATTCCATATTTCAATTAATTTATCATAATTTGTATTTAATAATCCAAAATCAGTTGTATTGTAGCTGTTGCTTTGCAGATCCTGTTGATACCCATCCCTGCAATACAACAGGAAAAAAGTTAATTGAAAGATGGGGATTGCTTGGCGGAGCAAGATGGCCGAATAGGAACAGCTCCAGTCTGCAACTCCCAGCGCGAGCGACACAGAAGACCGGTGATTTCTGCATTTTCAACGGAGGTACTGGGTTCATCTCACTGGGGAGTGCCGGACGATCGGTGCTGGTCAGCTGCTGCAGCCCCGACCAGCCAGAGCTGAAGCAGGGCGCAGGCATCACCACCTGGGAAGCTAAAGGGGAAGGGAATCCTTTCCTAGCCAGGAACTGAGACACACAAACACCGGAAAATCGGGTAACTCCCACCCCAATATTGCGCTTTACAAACAGGCACACCAGGAGATCATATCCCACACCTGGCCGGGAGGGTCCCACGCCCACGGAGCCTCCCTGACGCTACAGCAGTTCAGATCTACCGGCAAGGCAGCAGCGCAGGTTGGGGAGGCTCGCCATTGCTGAGGCTTAAGTAGGTAAACAAAGCCACTGGGAAGCTCCAACTGGGTGGAGCTCACAGCAGCTCAAGCGAAACCTGCCTGTCTCTGCAGACTCCACCTCCTGGGACAGGGCACAGCTACACAACAACAACAACAACAAAAGCAGCATACCTCTGCAGACGAAACCACTCTGTCTGACAGCTTTGAAGAGAGCAGTGGATCTCCCAACACGGAGGTTGAGATCTGAGACGGGACAGACTGCCTGCTCAAGGGGTCCCTGACCCCTGAGTAGCCTAATCCGGGAGACATCCCCCACTAGGGGCAGCTTCGACACCCCACACCCGCCAGGGTGGAGTACACCCTGAGAGGAAGCTTCCAAAGCAAGAGTCAGACAGGTACACTCATGCTCAGAAATATTCTATCTTCTGCAGCCTCTGCCAAGCTGACACCCTGGCAAACAGGGTCTGGAGTGGACCTCGCCAATCTCCAACAGACCTACAGCTGAGGGTCAGTCCCACTGGTTAGAAGCGAAACCATCAAACAGGAAGGACACCCCACACCAAAACCCCATCAGTACATCACCATCATCAAAGACCAGAGGCAGATAAACCACAAAGATGGGGAAAAGCAGGGCAGAAAAAAGGGAAATTCAAAAAAAAATAAGAGCTATCTCCTCGCAAAGCGAGCTGAGCCATCGCCAGCAACGGATCAAAGCTGGACAGAGAATGACTTTGACGAGATGAGAGAACAGTCAGTCCATCAAATTTCTCAGAGCTAAAGAGGAATTACGCATCTGAAAGAAAGAAACGCGAATCTGGAAAAAGTGGAAGAATTGGACGGCTAGAGTAATTAATGCAGAGAAGGTCATAAACTAAAATGGTGATGAAAACCCATGACACGAGAAACACGCGGACAAATGCACAAGCTTCAGTAACCGACCCAATCAACTGGAAGAAAGAGTATCAGCCGCATTGAGGATCAAATGAATGAAATGAAGCCGAAGCAGGAAACCAAAAGAAAAAAGAAGAAAAAAGAAATGAACAAAGCCTGCAAGAAGTATGGGATTATAAAAAGACCCAATCTACGTCTGATTGGGGTGCCTGAAAGTGAGGGGGGAAAATGGAACCAAGTTGGAGAAAAACACTCTTCAGGATATCACAGAGAACTTCCCCAACCCAGTAGGGCAGGCCAACATTCAAACCAGGAAATACAGACAACGCACAAAGATACTCCTCGAGAAGAGCTAAACTCCAAGACACATACACCGCCAGATTCACCAAAGTTGAAATGAAGGAAAATCTTAAGGGCAGCCAGAGAGAAAGGTCGGTTACCCACAAAGGGAAGCCCATCAGACTCCACAGCAGATCTCGGCAGAAACTCTACAAGCCAGAAGAGAAAGTGGGGGCCAATATTCAACATTCTTAAAGAAAAGAATTTTGGGAAACCCAGAATTTCATATCCAGCCAAACTAAGTTTCCTAAGCATGAGAAATAAAATGCTTTTACAGATAAGCAAATGCTTAGATTTTGTCACCACCAGGCCTGCCTTACAAGAGACCCCAAGGAAGCACCGCAACACAGCAACAAACTGCAACAAACAGCTGCAAAAAAAAACATGCCAAAATGTGGTACATCCATCGAGGCTAGGGAAGAAACTGCATCAACTAACGAGCAAAATAACCAGTTAATATCCTAATGGATCAAGTTCACATAACAATCTTTAACCTAAATGTAAATGGACTAAATGCTCCAATGAAAGACACAGACTGGCAACCACAAAGAGTCAAGACTCATCAGTCTGCTGTATTCAGGAGACTCCATCTCACACGCAGAGACATACATAGTTCAAAAATAAAGGGATGGAGGAAGATTTACCGCTAAAGGAGAACAAAAAGCAGGGTTGCAATCCTAGTCTCTGATAAAACAGACTTTAAACCATCAAAGATCAAAAGAGACAAAGAAGGCCACACATGTAATGGTCAAGGGATCAATTCAAATGCAAGAGTCCATCCTAAATATATATGCACCCAATACAGGCACCTTAGGATTCATAAAGCAAGTCCTTAGAGACTTACAAAGAGAGACTGAGACTCCATACAATAAGCATGGGAGATCTCAACACTCCACCGTCAAATATTGCATAGACTCTAACAGCATGTAAAGTTAACAAGGATATCCAGGAATTGAAATCATCTCGCAGCAAGCAGACCTAATAGACATCTATATAGAACTCTCCCACCCCAAATCAACAACAGAATATACATTCTCTCTCAGCACCACATCGTACTTAATTCCAAAATTGACCATATAATTGGAAGTAAAGCACTCCTCAGCAAATGCAATAGAACAGAAATTATAACAAACCAACTTCAGGACCACAGTGCACCAAACCAGAACTCAGGACTAAGAAACTCAATCAAAACCGCTCAACTACATGGAAACTGAACAACCTGCTCCTGAATGACTACTGGGCACATAACGAAATGAAGGTAAGGAAATAAAGATGTCTTGAAACCAATGAGAAACAAAGATACAACATGCCAGAATCTCTTGGACACATTTAAAGCAGTGTGTAGAGGGAAATTTATAGCACTAAATGCCCACAAGAGAAAGCAGGAAAGATCAAAAATTGACACTCTAACATCGCGAATTAAAAGAACTAGAGAAGCAAGAGCAAACACCTTCGAAAGCTAGCAGAAGGCAAGAAACAACCAAGATCAGAGCAGAACTGCTAGATAGGAGAGACACAAAACCCTCCAAAAAAATCAATGAATCCAGGAGTTGGTTTTTAAGATCAACAAAATTGACAGACCACTAGCAAGACTAATAAAGAAGAAAAGAGAGAAGAATCAAATCGACAATTAAAAAATGATGCAAGGATATCACCACCGACCCCACAGAAAGTCAAGTAAAAACACCATCAGAGAATACTATAAACACCTCTAATGCAAACAAACTTTGGAAAACCTAGAAGAAATGATAAATTTCCCTGACACTTACACTTTCCAAGATCAAACCGTGGAAGAAGTTGAATCCTGAATAGACCAATAGTAGGCTCTGAAATTGAGGCACACTAATAGCCTACCAACCAAAAAGTCCAGGACCAGATGGATTCAGAGCTGAATTCTACCAGAGGTATAAGGAGGAGTTGGTACCATTCCTTCTGAAACTATTCCAATCATTAGAAAGAGGGAATCCTCCCTAACTCATTTTAAGGGAGT